>NC_085861.1:54694239-54709239 GCF_034702125.1 Engraulis encrasicolus | reverse complement strand
GAGAAAAGCCAAGCGCTGCCTTTGGCTTTGTGAAGGGGTTAAATTGGTGATTCAAAATTCAGAACGGCACAGTCTTCAAGCCTGCAGGTCAATTTTGTTTCATTTATTTCGTTTGCGTGTCAAAATTCACCTGTCGGTATTTGCTCATCATCATGAGAGGAGAGGAGAGGAGAGGAGAGGAGAGGAGAGGAGAGGAGAGGAGAGGAGAGCCAAGCGTGGGTTTTGGCTCTGCGTTGTGGTCTGGTCGGGGGCAGCACCTCTGCACTAATCTATCACCGGCACACAATAAAAACTCCGCTCAGATTCGGCCACTTTTGTTCCGAATGTCAGCGCGATATCAACATTATCTCCGGTGTCATCTGAACAAATTTAACAAAGACCCCGGGTGCCTTCCGCTGTTCCATGTGTGTGTGTGTGTGTGTGTGTAGGCCAGACTCTCTCTCTCTCTTGCTTTCTCTCTCGCTCTCTCTCTCTCTACCCCATCATGTCTCTCTCTCACCATCCCTCACCACTCTCTCTTCTCCATCTCTTCCTTTCCATTCTCTCTCTCTCTCTCTCTCTCTCTCTCTCTCTGGTGTAATAGCAGCCCTGACCCCTCTGGCCTGTGTGCTTTGTCTGAGGGCTTTTAACAGCGGGGTCTTTGAACTGTCTGAGGGCAGGTCCCTGCAGCTACGTGGTCATGTATCAGGGCGCTATGGAAACCCCCAGCGCGAGACAGTGACTAATTGGAGGGTGAATGGTCGTGGTCGTGAGACTGTAGTTAACGGGCCCTCTGAAATATAATAAATAGACCAGCCCCAGCACTGGACTCAAAAGCCAGGAAACGTCCCATTTTTTCTTTCTTTCTCTCTCTCTTTTTTTTTTTTTGCTTTTTTTTGCACGAGAAGAAGATAGGATGAGAGTAACAAAGAGAGTGACAGAGAGCGAGAAAGCAAGAGAAAGAGAGGGAGAGAGGGATGGAAAATAAAGAAAGAAATATAGATAGAGGAAGAGTGAATGAGAGAATGGGAAAGAATATGAGAGAGAGAGAGAGAGAGAGAGAGAGAGAGAGAGAGAGAGAGAGAGAGAGAGAGAGAGAGAGAGAGAGAGAGAGAGAGAGAGAGAGAGAGAGAGAGGCAGGGGAAAAAAGGTGTGCTATTGAAGAGGGTCGAGAGTGGTAGGGCCATCCTTCTTGTGCGAAGCGTTTAAATAGCTGCCATTGTGCCTCCATTGTGTCTGTTATTGCTGTTGTCCCCTTTCTTTCACGGCCGACTCTATTTGGTGTATATGATTACGGCAAAGAGCTCCTTTTCTGCTCCGGGCAAACAGCAAACTGCGGGGACTGTATCACCGCCACAAAAGACCTTCAAACTCCATTGTGTGTGTGTGGACTCGCTGAGGGTATCACACTTCCCCGTGCCACCCAACACACTGGCTTTGTGTGTGTGTAAAGTCACCTTGTGGTTGACACATACGCCCCCCCCCATCTGAACCATCCTATCCTATCCTATCCAATCCTATCCCCATCCCCACTCAGCTGACTTATGTAATGCTATTATGTATGATGGAGTGTGATGATGTAAGCATCTACATTCAGGGTTAATAACGCACGGGTAGATAGATATCACATGTTTTCAAAGGAGAGCTTGCACACATGTTCTCTCATTTCTTCATTGTGATGCACCAGTTTTCTATGCGTGTTAATGGTGTACGTATGACGTTCCAAAAACCCTCAGGTGCACGCCAGAGGGAGTAACTGTATTCCACAGAAACCATTTCACTCACTTGCGCCAGAAATACGTCATTGCTGTTCAGTATATTTGTCTTTGATATAACTAAACATTATTTTCAACACAAAGTGCACAGTATAGTTCAAATACAACCGGAGTCTATACACTTAAAAAATATTGGTCCTACCGTGGCTGATATAGGGCACACGTAAACGACGATTCCCGGTCCGGGTCCTTTGCCGGTCTCTCTCTCCCAGGTCATTTCCTGTCTCTCCTCCACTATCCTGTCTCACAAAAAAACATAAAGGCTGAAAAGCCCCAAAGAAATGCTTTAAAAAAATATATTCAGCTGAAAGATATTGTAAGATGAAAGTTGATGGCAATAGTGTCTGTCTTCCTGTTTTCCTTGTCTGTTCACGGAACTTGGTGAAAACATTGCAGGCAAGCTATGAGCTCTTTACTTACAGTGGATCAAAGTTGTGTTCGGTTCCATTGGGAAGTGTTGTGAAATACATTAGAACTCGGCCGTAGCCTTAGCTGGGTTTTTGAAAAGCAAAGGCACTCCTAAATCCTGCCCTTGTGACATTTAGTAGGATTACACAGGCCACGTTGTCTTTTAGTTTTAAAACATGTGTAGCACACACCCTAACCATTCTCGGAACTGCTAAAAATGTTTACAAAAGGATCAGAATTGTGGAAAAAATCCAAGAATTTGGCTTATCCTCATTGCCTCATGCTGTAACATACAGCCTTTGACCACGGCTAACGCTTGCATTCTGCACATGCTCATCTAATTGAAAGTCTACTAAAGTGGTCCAATGTAATTAGGTGGTTGGAGCTAATTAGGCCAACTGTGGCGGCTGCAGCAAGTATTGTATTTTACTACTTGTTTTAATTAATGTCTAGAATTATCCCCCAGTGTAGTGTTAATGTCAGAGAGTGGTTTATTGCTGTATCACCATGACTCTGCAAGAGGTTTTGCGTGCATTATGCTTGTAAAAGGGACTGCTGAAAAGAATTTTAAAACTTCATTAACTCTCCCCAAAAAACAGCAGTCCAGTCACAAGTCATGTGTTATTAGCGAGATGTAAAGATGAATACATGATGCATGTTGTGAACTCTATCAGAACTGCATTCTGGGCTGAAAAAAAATTGCATGATGGTCAGAAATCTTGGCAAACATGAACAAAAAAAATGTGCCAATGTCTGTAAAAGGCGGCCATGTTGTGTTGTCCTGGCAACTCGTGGAATCAAGACGTTTACAGACAAATCATGCAATTCCAACAGCTGCTTCTATGTATTGTAAGGAGCTAGCCTACATACCATCTCCCTTGACCTTTGAACTGGTTTATCACAATTTAATGCCATCTCTGTGGGTGACACCCATTCCCTTTGCATTTAATTTTCATCTGTTGACACAGGTACAATGAAGAGTCTGAGGACCACTGCTTCTACTGAGTGTAGAGAATTGCCATCTGAATATGCATCTAAAATTCATTGTATGACCTCACTGAAATTGTTTGCCCCACGCTAGGCGTTTATTTCTTCATTTAACCAATGGCTACTTTTTGGTTGTTTGTTTTTTGAAATTTGTAATTGGAACAAAAACAGGCCCGGGTGGACGATGCCATGATTTTCCTTCTGATCTCTGACTGGTCAACCTTCACACTTACAATTTTTTACTACTATATCTTCAATATCTAACCTACCTGCTGAAATGAAATGAATGGAGCGGATGCAGTAGGAAGCCGGAACACTAAAACACTATGCACCAATAGCATCACTGTGACCTGCTGTGCTTGACCTGTGCAGTGGTGTGCCAACACCAGGAGATAAGTGTGGAGATATTTTTGAAAGCTCCTAAATGAGCAACATACCCCCAAAGCACAATGCACAAGTCTTAGCATGTGCTAATGACACGGAGGCCAAAGCAGCATGAATATGCAACGCTAAACACACTCGTACACACACACAGCAACACATGTATTTAGTGGAGTATGTAAACCTGTGACGAGCACACGGAGCTTGGTCCCTCTCACACTAATAAAAGTCTTGACATACTTAAATGGTGGAGAGAGATAGAGAGAGAGAGAGAGAGAGAGAGAGAGAGAGAGAGAGAGAGAGAGAGAGAGAGAGAGAGAGAGAGAGAGACAGCCAGCCAGACAGACAGACAGACAGACAGAGAGAGAGAGAAGCACCCTCCCCCCACCCACACACTATGAGGTAGGACATTTTAATGAACTCTGCACAGTGGGGGGCTGTCAGGTCCTGCGGTTTTATTTGGGTGAGAATTTATTGGCACGGTGTTGCAGTGTAGCTCTTTTACACACTGGCATGAGTTCATTAGTGTCCTCTTCTGCCGCTGCTATCACTGTGGCCATAGACTCCCCTGGACCTAATGTGTTAGCGCAGGGTCTACATGAAGGCTTTATGTCCATCCCATAGCGATCCTTGGCCTTTGCGTCTGTGTGTCTCTGACCATTTCCCAATGTCAAGTGTCATAGCCTTGGTAATGCATGAAACAGCCAGTGATTGGATACTCTTAGTTGAACTCCACGGAGTGTCCGATCACTTTAGGCGTTTCACGCACTACCAAGACTAGAACACTTGACATTGGGAAATGATGAATGTGTGTGTGTCCGTGCGTGTGTGCGTGTGCGTGTGCGTCTGTGCATGTGGTTGGGTTTGCCTCTAAGATTCAGGTCTCCCATGCTCACCTGTGTCACATGATGTTATGTGTCACCTGAGAACCTGTCCCTGCGCCACCACTAAGCATCTGCTTCTTATCATCGCGTTGAATGCAAATTTGCACAGCACAAAACCACATGCCTGGCTGCCCACATTGAGACTGCTTCACGTTCATGCATTATCACCAACTATAGTTTATTATAATAAAGTAAGCAATATATTTCTGACAGCCAATGATGTCTTCTTCTCTCTTTTTTTCCCCTCTAAATTTCAGGTTTGTGCTGGCAAGCTGACACCGACGATGCTGCGGTATTGAAACAGTCAGCGATGATAAGTCTTGCTTTGTGTATATTATATTTAAGGCACCTCATACCTTTTCTCTTTTAAATAAATGATTTAAGTTTTTCATGGGTGAATTTACATTCATCCCGTATCACCGTGTGGCTGTCGCCTTCACTCATTGGCTTATCCTCCGTGTGCTCATTTCCTGTTTATCTGATCCCAGGCGTGATGTCTTCCCCCAACTTGACACAATGGCGCTGATAAACTTTGGGCAAATTTACTCCTCTCGGTGACAGGCAGCAATTGAGGGGGAAATTAAGTCACATGTGAACACGCGCACACACACACACACACACACACACACGCACGCACGCACACACACACACGGTTGCAATGAAATACGACGCAACCCGCACAGCACGCTGTGCAAATAATGTAGTCGGCATAATCACAAGGCTCGGTCCGCAGGAATGACGGTTTCGCTCACATTCAATTTCACAGGTATTCTTTGATATGATAATGCTAATTCGTGGTTGTCCCACGGGCTGCGGCCGCACACGTGTGTGTGTGTGTGTGTGTGTGTGTGTGTGTGTGTGTGTGTGTGTGTGTGTGTGTGTGTGTGTGTGTGTGTGTGTGTGTGTGTGTGTGTGTGTGTGTGTGTGTGTGTGTGTGTGTGTGTGTGTCGTGGGGAAGAGGAAATGACATGAGTAACAGTGTGTCAGTCAGTCTTTGCTGGCGTCTTTATTAGCTGCTTATCACAGCAGTAGCAGTGGTGGCGGGCATTGAGGAGGAAGGGGAGGGGGGCCTCCCCCAGCACAAACACGCACCTAATTGCTAATCAACCTGTTCCAAACACGGCTCAAAGCATCGCCATCACACCCCCCCACCCTTCCCCTTCCTCTCCATTCCTACCCACACCACCCACCAAAACACCTCGTTTGGGCGCCTGATTATATTATTGTAATACCCCCCGAAATGAATTTGTGTACTCGTGTAACTGGTGGGATGGACGAGCACAAACACATGCTTCTTGTTGAGAGACTGGAAGCAGCTATCAGCCAGTCAAATAATAAGCTCCAAAATAAATAATCAAATATGTGCATGCGAGAATTAAACAAGGCAAACATAAATGCATCAAGTAAAGAGCTTTATCATTACCTGATGTTCCCAAAATACGTTATGTAATTGCTTAACATTAACGCAAAACTAAAATCCCCTAAAACCCTCGTAGTCTGTCAGAGCCTATAATTTGCGTTCATGTCATTTATGGTAGTTCTAGAGCTGAAGGGTGTTGAAGTTAAGTTTTGAAGGTAGGCCTAATATATGACAATGACATTAAATGTAGGCCTATGTTATAATAGGTTGCCCAGAAACATTTATGGTCTTAAAACCCCTTAATGCCTGCTGTACCTCCAGTGGCATACTGTAATAGTCATTGAAACATTAACTACCATAGTGCTACAATAGTATGACATAACACAGGACCTTTAGTAATGCACTATGACTTGGTCATTGCTATTCTGGTATTTTGGTAACAGCAAATGTATAACACTGTGTTTTAGCGGGTTAAAATGCTTAACTTGCGGGTCCTGTTAGAATTTCACTGTGTTCCGAACAAAATGCTGCAAGTTCAGCTGTTTGGATAAATAATAGTTTAACACTTCCTTCTCATGGTATGTTATGTTGTCGGGGGTATAACGAACACACATGCACTTAATTGTGTCAGAGAAGATTGTTTTAAATAACAACATTTATATCAATATAAATCAAGTCATCATTGTCAGAGCAACATTTATCAATTTGTGCTATATATTCCGAACAAGCATTCTCATTCTGGCAAACAGCAAAGTTGACTGCTGTGTTTGTGCATGTCTAATCTTATCTAATTACACAGGACTCTGACTTAATATGAGCATGTATAATTCACTAATAGCCATTTGCCCTCTTGTTATTCCATGCAGTGCTGTGGATATTAATTACATTTGCTTGCTGGCTTGTCTTATAAAAGATGCCCATGTCTTCCAGGTTGCTGAAAAACACACTTGGAAACCAGATCATTCCCTTAGAATGACACAGTGTGTGTCTTGCACAAACATGATAAATGATTTGTGCTGGAGCTGGACAGATAACTGATATGCTTGAACTTCAGAGACATGAGCGTCTATTGTGCATTGTTTTGTCAATCTGTTCAATTTTGTTCTGACAGCCATTACATTAGTAATTAAGAATGAAGTATGATGGCTATTTGTGTTACAGCAAATGGTAAGAACTTACTCTCCTGTAACATATACAGAATTTCATGCTGAATTCATATGTCCAATAAAAACAACGTTTTTCCACATCATTATTATCATTATTGGCTCTGCTTGTTGATCCGTTATTCTGTTCAGTGCATTAGTCTTCGGGTTTGGATGATTTCAGGAACTTCTCAAAGAACGGTACAGATATTTCTGTTTTTTTGTACACTTTTCTGCTTCATTCTTACATTATTTGTTTCTCAGAATTCTCCTCAACATAGGCCTACTTTTATCATTGTCTTGGGATCTTAAGGTTTAGTAGGCCTACATCATTTCTGACATTTAAACTCAGTCCTGTGGAGCAAGAACACACAGTCATCTTTAGATTGGATATTTGCTAACAGAAAATTTGCTTTTGCTAACAGAACAAAGAGGAGAGATGTGTTGGGCTCTGAACAAAAAAGTACAAAAGAGGGTTATTTCTGCACATCACAATCTCCTCGTACATGATTTAAGCAGCTCACACGTATCGCATGCATTACGATAATGGAGGTCTGATGAAACTTTCAGGAGCATTAACATTGCATGCATAAAAATCAAAGCAGGAAAATGGAATGAAAAATGTCTCTTTTGAGAGGAAAAGAGTATATATCTATTCAAGGGGAGGGATGGGTGGATGAAGATGGGAAGGGGTGGATGGATAGATGAAAGGAGGGAGGGAAGGGAGGGAGAGATGGACTGCATGTATTAAAGGGCCAAGAGTTACATTATTGATGCGTTTGTCAAAGGCTTGTGTGAGTGTCTCCTGCCATGAGATGAACCTGCTACCTGACCAGCACACAGCAGCATGGGAGACAAGAGATAGTGCAGTAGGTTGAGAAGTGTAGATATTTGAAAATGAGCTATATTTACTGCCCGACATATTTCAGAAATTGTCTGCTACACCTTCCAGACAACTTGGTCCTTCTCTACTAAGGAACTCATTATATCATGATGTAGGAAGCTTTGGGACAAGAGATTTAAACTTTCCTTAAAAACTATTCTAACATAATCTGTTTTGGGAGAGCTTTGAGCTACTGTTGCACAAGAGATGCCATAACATTGGCTGACTTGCAAATACAGCGCTTTTGCTATCTTTTTCAAGACGGGGTCAGAATAGTTCAGATAGCATCAATGAATGGTGTCTCAAGACGGTAGTGGTCTTTTTGTAATTTCCCGCTCCAAATGTGTTTTGCTCACATAATTGATAAAGCAAAGATTTGTATGGCTAGTTTGTTGTCCATCATACATATTTTGTCTAGCAAAATTCAGGTATTTAAGCATAAAAATTACAGTAAGTGATACACGATAGGGGCACCTCTGAAGTTACAATGGGCAGTTCCTTAAGTAACAAAGTATGACAGCATCAAACCAATAAAGATGGCCATGCTTTCCGTGTGGGGTCTTCCTTTCATTTATTTCTGTCATAATGACTCTCTACTGTATGGAACTTCAGTAAGCAAAAAATCTGCAGAGCGTCAAAGCAGGATAAACAGACATACAACAAGGAAAAAGAGTGAGAGAGAAAAAGAGAGTGCAAAACCACAGAGCTAACAACTCATGAAGGTTTCAATTTTCTGACAGACGAGGAAAAAGAGAGAGAGAGAAAAAGAGAGCCAAGCCAGAGAACCTTATTCCCAGAAGGCCTGGGAGTGAGTTGCACTGTGTGCAGTGCACCAGACCTTTCCTATCTGCGCACAATGCCAAACCACTGAACAATTTAAAAAAAAGGAAAAAGAAGGAAAAGAATAGCAAAGGCAAATATAAATGATCTATATATAAACACACACACACAGCGGGAACTGTGTTGAGAACTGGAACTCCTGCTTAGAAAGGAGGAGGAGGAAGAGGACTGTGGAGGAGGAGTGTTTGTGGACCACAAACATTATGACTTTATTTAAGGGATGAAGAAGCGAGGGGTAAAAAAAAAACACACAAGAAAAGAAAGAAAAAAGAAGGAATCTTGAATATTGATCTGTCTCTGCTTCATTACCTGGTAACTGACATGGCAGATTGATGTCTCCCTAAAGCGCGGCCCTGCTCGGGAGCTACCTTGGGAATGGGAGCTATTGACTTTGGCTGTTTGTGCTCCGCCAGCCTCCAGAGGCTTCCGGTTGGCTTTAATGGGATCCATCCATTCAGCTTTCCTTTCATAATTATTGTTTTAGCGTCCTCTGGAGCCCACGCTGCCTCGGGAGCCAGCGCACACTTTCTCTGCTCTGCTCTGCTCTGTGCAGCACCGCCACATGTGGGAGTACCGCCCAGAGGAGCTACACTCGTTTTTTTTTTCTTTCTTTTCTCCCAGTTTCTTTTTTTTCTATCCATCTATACACCCATTATTCAGATCCTTCTTTCACTGTCATTCCTCTCGTTCCCCCTCTTTTCTTCCTCTCTCTCTCTCTTCCCACCTCCCTCTCCTTCCATACCGCCGTCCCCGCTGCCTCACCTCCCCCTCCTCCAATCACTCCTTGATAATTTGTTAAAGTTTGACAAGCTCCCTTTCTGCGAGCGTTCAACCTCAAAATCCAAAGCGCGATGACTTGAGAAAAACAGAGAGAGAGAGAGAGAGAGAGAGAGAGAGAGAGAGAGAGAGAGAGAGAGAGCGGCAGAGAGTTGAGTTCTGGCCAGCCTCGAAGGAATAAAGATAAAGTCAGTCCCCCCACCTCCATTTTGCGAATCCCCCCACCTCAACTTGCCCCCCTCCTCCATCCCTCGATAAAGGAGTGCGGTTAGCCGGAGTGGTGACCTGAGACAGGCATGCGTCTCCGGCGCTGGATTAGCATGCTGTAATTGAAAGCCTGCGTCTGGTGTGGGGCCGAGGACAGGAGAGGCGCCATTGATTTTCATACTCTTGATGGGGGATTCCTGTTGTTGCTTTTAATGGAGTCTTTGATGTCTCTCTCTCCTCTCTTCTGCCCTCCCTCCCTCCCTACCTCCCTCTCTCTGTCCTCTATCCCCCACCTCTTTCCTTCCATACATCCGCCCCAACCTATCCTATCCCATCCCATCCCATCCCATCCGCCTTAGTGGGCTACCATTGGGAGCTGATGTCCTAAGTAAAAGCATAACCCTGTAGACCTTCAGCTCACCTTGCTGGCTGCAGAACGCTGATTGCCTACTGGCTTAAGTGGCCTGTGTAAGCACAGCTGAGAGAGAGAGAGAGAGAGAGAGAGAGAGAGAGAGAGAGCAGGAGAGGGAAAGAGAGAGAGGATAGGATGAAGGGAGGAGAGAAAGAAAGAGAGAGGGGCATAAGTGATTCCTCAGATGATGAAAAGGAATGCATATGTTAAGTGCATTGATCATCTCCCCCCACCCCCGTCTGCCCTGGGCCAGGTCTAGCCCCCGACGCTATCAATACATTGGAAACATCATTTGTATCAGCAGTTGTTTCTTTAATTAAGATCTCCCCTGAATCTCTGTCATTGATTCGAGCCATTACCTTATTGACATGCCCAGTGCTGAGCCCAGGTTTCTCCTGTCCTGTCGCGCTGAACTGAACGGCACGGTACGGAGCAGAGCAGAGCGGACCTGCGGGAGGACACCAGCACAGCGTACAGAGTGCAAGAGAAGTGAGCCGTGAAGCCCCAATCCAATAATACAAGGGGCAGAGAGCCCAGGAACCCTGTTTGAGATCTCGTACCTCTGACATGCAGCCAATAACATCAGACAAGACTGGGCTATAAGTAAATAAATTGATGATGATGATGAAGATGATGATGATGGGGCAAAAAACCCTACAAGGCTCTCAAATAGGAGTCTGATAGGGTTTTTAAAGTAGGAGTCTGACAATAATGCCAATAAAGCAGATAGATGATGATGGTGGTGGAGGTGAGATGAAAAAAAAAACTGACTAACTGTATTAGGCTGTAAAAACACGTGTTTACCCACACATTTACAAGGCAGCTCTAATGTCCAGTCCTTGTCTTAACACAATGTAGACAAAACAATGTCTAGCAATCACAGGGAAATGGACACAATTGCCTTCAAGACTGAATTTGTTTTCACTGCTTTTTTCTATTAGTCTCATCCTTCCATTGCATTGAAACTCTGAAAAAAGATGAATAATTTTAAGATGTAAATGGATTTTTAAAATAGTGGCAGTATTCTAATATTGCCTTACTAATACTTTCAAAGGTTGATGTGGCTGTTGGTATGGAAATGGGCGGCTCTTTAAAGGTGACAGAAATAACCTTTCTGAAGGGGTCTGTTATCAGCCCAGCCACATGGCTCATTCCCACAGGAGGAGCTGAAGGTGAAGAGGACCTGGAGGATTTCAGCGCTCTCTCTCTCTCTCTCTCTCTCTCTCTCTCTCTCTCTCTCTCTCTCTCTCTCTCTCTCTCTCTCTCTCTCTCTTGCCCATACATGCGCGTGCGCACGCACGCACGCATAGACACACACACACACACACACACACACACACACACACACACACACACACACACACACACACACACACACACACACACACACACACACACACACACTCACACACACACACACACAACATGAACACCCCCCCCACACACACACACACACACACACACACACACACACACACAATCAAGGGTGCACACCAACTAACACATAAATTCCATACAACTTACACATACAGTACATGCACACACACACACACACACTACTGGTCACATCTACTGATTACATCTACTGAGCACCCATATATCAATAATACACGTATGGACGTGTGATCGCACGCACGCACACACGCACACATGCACAGATTCTTAGCTGTCATGGTGGGACTTTGACTTGCCCCCCATAACCAACTCAGCTCAAACTAACTCTATAACATATTTCTGTTGTCTTTTTGATTTAATGGTTGGAAGCTAGTAGCAGAAAGACATTCTGCCCTTCTCCAATTTTACAGATATAGGCTAGGGAAAGCGGAAAGGAATTCAGAAGTGCTTGTCATCCAGTTACACACTCTACTGACAATGTTCTGGAAGAAATAAGTTAAAATAAAATATATATTTATATTTTATATATAGTAAAATAAAACATTATTACTTGTTATTTTGCTGTAACTTATGTAGGTTACCTCAATGGCACAGTGGAACATTGGAGGCCAAGCGTTTTTTTTTTTCCTCTCTTACCTGCATTTCTTTGACTGAATTCCTAAAGAAAACTGTAACTCTGGAAGCAGCGACTTAAACCAGAGTTGGTGGCCAACCGCCTGTCATACAATCGAATGCTGGAACACAAAGTAGTTGTTGCATAGTCACTTTTATTGTCCACGAAGAGGACAGACATTCACACTTGTGTAAACTCACATATGTGCACACACACACACACACACGCATGCACGTACTCACACTCGCACTCACACGCGCACTCACTCACACACCACACGTGCATGCGCGCGCGCGCACACACACACACACACACACACACACACACACACACACACACACACACACACACACACACACACACACACACACACACACACACACACACACACACACACACACACACACACACACACACACACACACACACACACACACACACACACACACACAGTCACACTGCCTTCAGCTTCAGCCTATGCCCTAATTAAGAGCCTGATGTGAACAGGGTGAATAGGATCGGTTGAGGTTTTGCATCTCTATAGGGGCATTTTGAACAACGCCTGCGCCTCTCAGATTGCAAAAAAAGAACGAAAAGAGAGAGAGAGATAGAGAGAAAGAGAGAGAGAGAGAGAGAGAGAGAGAGAGAGAGAGAGAGAGAGAGAGAGAGAGAGAGAGAGAGAGAGAGAGAGAGAGAGAGAGAGAGAGAGAGAGAGAGAACACCCCCAACAAAATCCAATAGCCACTAATCTGATCATCTCGTCCGTACTTTTCATGCGCCATGTCCCTCAGAACTAACACACACTCAAACACACACACGCGCGCACGCATACGGACGCACGCACACGGACGCACGCAGGCATGTATGCACACGCGCACACACACACACACACACACACACACACACACACACACACACACACACACACACACACACACACACACACACACACACACACACACACACACACACACACACACACACACACACACACACACACACACAAAAAAACACACACCCAAAGCCCAATACACCCTCATCCACATCCACACACCCAACACCCCATCCCCCACCCAAACCTTAGCCCACCGCACCAACACCCTCACCCTCACCCCCCACCCCCCACCCACCTAACCCTCTCCAGTCTGCCAGGGACTGATAAGACACTAGAAATTTAGTCATCATCTGGCTCACACTAGCTCTGAGAGCGGATTATGCTACTCCACTAACCTTACACTAGAGGGGTAGAGACAGCCACGGAGGGGATGGAGGCTCACACACTGCCCATCTCATCTCCTCGCCTCTCTCTCTTCTTCTATCCTGTCCTCCATCCTCGACTTCTCCTCTCGTCTTCTCGCCTGCCCTCCGCGCACGCTCAAGCCCCACGCGCTCACGTTTTTTAAAGGTTGCCTTTACAAGATTAGCAGTGACTAGCGTGTTTGTGGTTAGATAGCAGGGGTAAGACTGTGTTTATTTCGCAGTGATAAGATATTTTTCCCGCCCCTGTGTGTGTGTGCTTTTGTGTGTGTGTGTGTGTGTGGTTTTTATTTTTCCGGTGGATGAACATTTGTGGGTTTTTTTCTTTTTCTTGAATGTGTGTGCAGAGGACAGATGTCCATGAAACGAAAGGAGAAAGCAAAAAAAAGATTATGCTTCCTTCGAAAATAGCTAAAGAGAGGAAAGGCACGTTTAATACGTTTTGGAGTTAGTTAGCTTAGGCTGGCTGTCTCACACACATAAAAAACTCTCTTCCTGGGAAACCACCAGTATTTATTACACCAGCAACTCACGGTTGTGACAGTTTTGACAAACAATTTACTTTGATACGAAGAGGAAATTAACATTAATATTGCCAGTCTCCAATAACTAGCAGATCAATAGATTAACTTGAATTTTTAATGCGCTAGATATATTTCTTTCTTTTGAAATGTGTCTCCACAATGCTATTCTCAGTTACCGAGGATTCACATGCAGAAGCCAGTCACTCATTCAAAAGAAAGAACTTAGAAATCGCTGCCCGCGAAAGAAAAGGGGAAAAAAACATCAGACTGCCTCTATGCAGCCTGTCTGGCCTGTTTGAGGATGTTTATAAGACAGCATAAATTTGCAGGTTGTCAGAGTTGGTTAGAGAGGAATTTTCAGAGGCATAGCTGTCACAGCGACATTTTGTGAAGAGAGAAAGAAAAAAAAAACAGACTGAGAGAAGAAAAGAAAAGAAAAGAAAGAAAAGGCAAACCAGTGAGCTAGGGATGAAAGAAATGGCGATGTGTGTGTGTGTGTGTGTGTGTGTGTGTGTGTGTGTGTGTGTGTGTGTGTGTGTGTGTGTGTGTGTGTTTGTGTGTGTGTGTGTGTGTGTGTGTGTGTGTGTGTGTGTGTGTGTGTGTGTGTGTGTGTGTGTGTGTGTGTGTGTGTGTGTGTGTGTGTGTGTATCTGGGTGGTTGGGGGGTGTTTTTTTAAAGAAAGTAAATAAACTGTATTCACATTAAAAGCAGCATTAACGAATTGCATCAATTTCCTTTACAAATGCAGCCTGACAGCAACACACTGCCTCCTGAGCAACGGCTGGCCATGCCTTTTAAGATCACTGACAGTCATTGCAATAGAAATGACGGACTCGCGATGCTTGGCCCTCATTACGATACAGCAGCGCAGCTTCTGCACAATCTACATATTCTTTTCAGCTCGGTTTGGTGCAAGTCTAGTCTAGATAGCATGGTGGACATGGACAGATGTCTTAATGCAGTAATTAGCAGGGAAGAGTTGGAACTAGGGGACTGAGATACAGTAGACCCACATTGCCAGGGTCTCATCATGGGAATGTTGCATGAAAGTGGAGTGGAGGGTTGCGTCAACATTTCATTCCAGGGAAGTACGTATACACTATTAAAATGAAGTGACGTCCACTGGGTCGAGAGGGGCTGTTATTGTTGCCTTTGCAGCAACAGCTGTATGCAGTT
>NC_085861.1:54676739-54691739 GCF_034702125.1 Engraulis encrasicolus | reverse complement strand
GCTCGCCAGACAGAGAGAGAGAGAGAGAGGGAATGAGAGAGAAAGAGAGAGAGAGAGAGGAATGACAATTATTTGAAGAAGAGAGAACAAAGAAAGAAAGAAAGAAAGAAAGAAAGAAAGAAAGAAAGAAAGAAAGAAAGAAAGAAAGAAAGAAAGAAAGAAAGAAAGAAAGAAAGAAAGAATAAAAGCAGAGAGACAGTGTCGGAAAACCATCCAAGAGCTTCCGGACGATGGTCACTCATCCTTGAATGACAATGACAAAAATCAATTCCCTGTCTTCTTCTGTGCACAACACTTCCCCAACTAAACTGTGCAGCAGAATGAAGAAATATCTAAATCTAAATATGTCTATCTATGTGTTGCAGGTGAGTATATACATTAATCTTGCATTTACAAACAGGTTTATTATGCATTCATAAGGTAAACCTTAAAGGCCAAAAATGCATGACTCAACATAAAATAAGAACCTGACATGGCCTACATGGTAAGTGAGACTCTCAAAAAAGTAACTGAAATATTCGGTATGCCATAAATTAATAGCACTAATAAGTAGGGAGGGGTGTTATCGGATGAAAATGTTCAGATTCAACTTTAGCCCAGATTTTCTAATGCTACCATGTCTTGGGAATACATTGATGTAAAAATTTTAAAAAATCAAGCCCGAAAACCCCCCCCTACCCCAGAAATTACTTTTTAACCCCCAAAACGCCTGTTTTTCCTGCTAATTGTCTATAGTTCCCAATGTTTTGTGAGGTACAGAGTAAAAATATGCCCATGCCGGATCATCTAATGGCATTCCATGTGGCATGCCATGCTGGAGGTGTACTTTGAGCAAAAAAAGTCAAATGGCAAGGTCATATTCAAGGTCAAAGGTCATCAATATGGTCTTGAATGCCTATTTTCTACCATTTTTTCATGGTTCCCCATCTTTTATGGAGTGCAGAATAGAAATATGGTCATGCTGGGCTATTGACTAGTATTTCATGTACCATGCCATACTGTAAGTGAGCAGCAAAATGTGTAGTGTCAGTCCTACTTAAGGTCAAAGGTCACGAAAATGGTTTAAAATGCCTATTTTTGATGTTTCAGTGTAGAAAGTTAGCTAAAGGCACTTCAATGTCTACTTATGTGGTATGCCAATATTTTACACAATGCAATATCTTATTTCTAGGTTATATTGAGGGTTAAAGTGATCAAAATTGCTTAAAAATCATGTGAACTGATCATGGAATATAGCCTCTTAGATACGCCCACCTACATTCCATGATCAGTTCAGACCCAATCAGACTTTGCTGGAATGACTCAACTACATCATAACAACATTGACATGAGAGCCTTAGATAAGAGATTAAGACTTGGTCATTACAAATTTGAGGACAATAAGGTTGAAACATAGGCTCTGCGAGTCTCTTTTATGTCACACTGATCAGTGTGGATCACTTATGTGATATCAGCCTGTCCAGTTAGGAAGCAACACTGTGAGTCAATTTGACTACTGTTGTGCAAATTTAACAAATAGTGGGTAGAAATGGTAAAGGTAATATAAACATGCCCCAAAACAGAGTTATCCTGTAGGTGGTGGCACAGCCTATCTCTCTTTTTCCATCCTTTCTGGCTGTTTTTTGGTCACATGCATGTTTTCAATGTCCCACCATGGGTTACCATGGGTTGGTGTCTATCATCCACTAAATTTGCTCAGCTGTTATTCATCCAAGATACCATATCAATGAGATGTCAAGAGACATGCCGTTACACCAGGGGACGTATAGGAGACTAGAACGGTTTTAAAACTTGGAAGTGGGATCACCATCTCCTTCCTTGGGACAGGTGGCACTGCCAGAGCCCTGAAAAAAAGAGGTTTGCAGGGTACTGATGTGTATGTTTCTGCTCAACTGGTCAGAAATAGTCTTCCTGAAGTCTGTTTGAGGGCCTGGTATCCACAAGTGAAGCCTCTGCTTACAAAGAGGCAAAGAGCAATTTGCATGAACCAAAAAAACATCAAGAAAGGCACATTCACCATTGGTAACATAAATGCTGTTGTTGTTAATTGTTCTTCACATGTTAAACTTCAGTTATGATGGAAGAGGGTATTGGCCCTGAATAATAAACACACATTACAATTTTCTAAGCAGAGTAGCAACATGTAGATCTGATTTGAAATTGGGGCAATGCACATAAAGTTAACTGATTTATCGTTTTCACTTGGGTCATCCAACTTGCTTGACCTTTGTCTCTTAGGTCCCTTTTGTTCTTCACACCACATTATTGTGACACATTAGCAATATTTATGATTAGAAAAGTCAAGAGCTAGATCAAAAGTGTGTTAACATTACAGGTTTATTCATTTTGACATTTGTTTTTTTTCGTGAAAAACGGTTTGAAAATAGCACCCCCATCAATATTTTGTAACCTTTGACCTGTATTATGACCTTGACCCATTGTACTTGCATAGTTCAAACACCTAATATCATTAAATGGACCATTATGAACATAATCTCTGTGTTGCACTGGGTCAGCAACCCAATGACACACTTTTTTCCTTAAAAATCGATATTTTGTAACCTTTGACCTTTATTATGACCTTGACATTGTACTTGCATATTTCAAAGTACAACTGTGATATGTTATGCCACATGTAAGACCATAAAATTGCTAATATGGGAAATAATTAGTGCATTGTACTGGAACAGCAGTTGAAAAGCACATATTTTCCCCTTAAAAATCGATATTTTGTAACCTTTGACCTCTATTATGACCTTGACATTGTACTTATATAGCTCAAAGTTCTACTGTGATATAGCATCACACATTTTAGACTATTAAATGGGAAATCATGAACATACTCATGTGTAATTCTTGGATAACTGTGGATAAACTGACAAAATAGGCGAAAAACGCATGTTTTTGGGTGGGAAAAGTAATTTCTGGGGTAGGGGGGGGTTTTTGGAAGATTTTTCCAAAAAAATTACACAGCGGTGTTTCAAACATGTGGTAGCATCAGAAAATAAGGGCTATTGTGGTATTTGGTATTTACACCCCCCCCTACTAATAAGTAGGCCTTAAATTCACCTGACAATCTCAATGCTGTATCTATTTTTCGAGATCCAAAGCATTGATCTGTGAAACTGTCAAATGATGAGATTGCATGCTGTTAAATTTCATCTTGACAAATATTGTCATTTGCCTGGCTCTGCTTCTGCCCCCTGGCAGTGCCCCTGACAGAGCAGTGCAGAACTACACAGATGTGTTGCGAGTCAGGCTACAGTGTAGCCATTGGAGAATCATGTGGATGAGGAGAGCTTGATGAACACAATAAGGATGATAATGAGGATGATGATGATAACACTGACAATGATGTAGAAGAACATTGAGAACATGCTAAAAGCTATTTTCTATCTTCAGCAAGTTATTGTAATGGCTAATAACTGTTGATGCGTCTCTGCAATATGCATCACAGTGGGAGTGGGAGTTAAAATTTCTGTGTGCTTGTGCTGCATGCATTCTGCCTTTGTGTGTGTGTGTGTGTGTGTGTGTGTGTGTGTGTGTGTGTGTGTGTGTGTGTGTGTGTGTGTGTGTGTGTGTGTGTGTGTGTGTGTGTGTGTGTGTGTGTGTGTGTGTGTGTGTGTGCATGTGCATCCGTGCGTGTGCGTGCGTGCGTATGCGTGCGTGCGTGTGCATGCATGCGCGTCCGTGCGTGCATTCACGCCTGTCAACTCTGATGTCCACACCTGATTCAAATGCAGTCACCGTAATCAGGTAAAGCGTAAACAACAACGACCGCCATCCAAAGGAACTCACCGGCAGGATCTCTAGCGCTCATTAAAGATAAATGGCCAGTGACAATCGCACTCTTAATGAACACTCTAATGCCAAACTTCGTTCCATTGCTCTTCCTCTGCCGACGCAGTCGTCCTCACCAGCCTGCCGACTGTGTTTGTCGGGGAAAGGAAGCCTAGTGAGGGAGGCATGCATGTGTCTTTTAATGCTGTTTGATCCTAATTTCTGTCAGACTTGCCTGGCTTTGCCACTTGTCTGGAGACGTCTTTATTGCATCAAATCCTTTTAACAGAGAGAGAGAGCGAGAGAGAGAGAGAGAGAGAGAGAGAGAGAGAGAGAGAATGTACACGTGCTCTACACACACCATCAATATTCAAGTTAGCAGTCGAGGAGAGGAACCCGGATTATTATTCAGGAGGAACTTCTTAGCCCGATTCTCATGCTTTGAAAAACATACACTGCGTAGGGCCTAGATTGTGCCGCCATGCACACTGTGCTGTTTCTAATTTTGACTGGCAATATCAGTTTTCATTTTAATGGTAAGCGCCAAATAGGCTCATGAACTGCTCAGCTCTGTGAAATGCTTGAATGTGCAATGCATGTCAATCACAAGCATGACACCTCCATAGATGTTAAAAAAAAAATATTTCATTATACTGGACTCATAGTGAATCTGCAAAGGCATGTAGACATTGACAGATGGATCTAACAAGACTGACAATTTCAAAGGCTCCATACATTCATTCATTGTTGACTGACTGTACAAAGCCCTTGTTATATTGCAAGTATACAATAAACTACTACCCATGAAAAAGGTACAATAAGCCAGAAATGGGGACTTGTGACTTGGACTTGAGTCAGACTCGAGTCAGAAATTACATGACTTGAGACTTGACTTGAGAATATTAGGAATGACTTGTGACTTGGCTTGTATTGTACGCTATTAACTCGGGACTTCACTTGATTTGACAGTTTTAGCTTGAAATGACTTGCAATGACATGTACAGGACCACTCCAGTCAATGTCAATATGCTGTTGTATTGCTCACGCTACTCTTGACTTGTCAGTACCCGGTGATGCCACATTTTTCGGCTCAGCCCTTTCCGTGATATGACCTATTCTAATGGAGGCGACGTATGTTTACATTTGAAAAAAAAAATTAACATAGGCCTACTCCAAATATTTTCCCAAATGGTACCGCTGTTTGCTAGTTGTCTGCTGATGTTGTATAACCTTTGTGATGTTTTGGGGAATAAATAAAAATGTTTTTCGAAACAAAGCGCTGCCCCCACTACAATGACCAGGATCTCGGAAAAGAAGAAGAAGAAGAAAAAAAAACCTCAGGTACTGGCAAGTCCAGGGTAGTGTGAGCATTACAACTGCATGTTGAAATTGACTGAAGTTATCCTTTAAGTATTTTGGCTAAAGGGAAAGGGGAACAATTTTCAGTATCTCATTTTTTTGTAATATTCATTCATTCATTCATTCATTCATTCATTCATTCATTCATTCATTCATTCATTCATTCATTCATTCATTCATTCATTCATTCATTCATTCATTCATTCATTCATTCATTCATTCATTTGAGCTTCAAACATACCATGTCAGTGGTATTACTAGAAAAGCTGTTAGTGATACACGCTCACACCCTTTAAGAGCAGCTCTCACTCCCTAATAAAGTCATAAACCCTCTGACCACAAGTCAGCTGGCCATACTCATTTCAAACACTGTGTGTGTGTGTGTGTGTGTGTGTGTGTGTGTGTGTGTGTGTGTGTGTGTGTGTGTGTGTGTGTGTGTGTGTGTGTGTGTGTGTGTGTGTGTGTGTGTGTGTGTGTGTGTGTGTGTGTGTGTGTGTGTGTTTGTGTGTGTGTGTCTAAGCCTCCGTCTAGAATCTAAAGTCCTCCCTCCCTGCTCCCAGACTTGGTAATCGTGTCCTGCATCAGCTGTTGAGATGCCAGGGTCAAGGCAGCGGATTTAGCCTGCAGTCTTTCCTGGGGCCATGGGCTGCCTAGTCAAACACGCTCGCAGCCATCCCTCTCCTGCCCCGGGACATCTGACTTGACATGAAAGGCTATTTTTACCCATTACGCTGCTGAGATCTACACTGAGATCCCCAAAACCCCCAGCAGAACCCCCAAAACACCCCCCCCCCCCCCAACACACACACACACCTTTTTCTCCTTTGCAGGTGCTCCCCGCCAGCCTGCCTCTACCCCCATCTAAAACACAGACACTTGTTCACGTGGGTGCACAAACACACACGCGCACACACAAGCACGCACACATGCACACACACACGATCCCAAACTCCTACTCTGTGGCAGGGAGAGCAGACAGCCATCATTTAGATTCTGTGTGAAGACCAGACTGAGTCTCCTCTGAAGTGTGGAGTTTCCTCCAATGCTGATGAATGGGAGGACATTAGCTGCATTGCATTACTTTGTGTGTGTGTGTGTGTGTGTGTGTGTGTGTGTGTGTGTGTGTGTGTGTGTGTGTGTGTGTGTGTGTGTGTGTGTGTGTGTGTGTGTGTGTGTGTGTGTGTGTGTGTGGTGTGTGTGTGTGTGTGTGTATGTGTGTGTGTGTGTGTGTGTGTGTGTGTGTCTGTCTGTCTGTGTGTGTGTGTGTGTTTGTCTGTGTGTGTGTCTGTGTGTGGGTGAACAGTATAATATCATAATGCGTGTGTGTGTGTGTGCGTGCGTGCGTGCGTGCACGCGTATGTGCTGCGTGAGTGCGTGCATGCATGCTTGTGAATAACCGACTGAGTGAGTGAGTGTGTGTGTGCGTGCATGCGTGCTTGCGTACGTGCGTGCATGCGTAATGGCAGCACAAAAAGACCATAAAAGACCGGTTATCAGATTTCTAAAACAACAATGGAGACTGTAAATAAGTTTGATATAGGCCTAGATACATGTAAAGTGAATACCTTATGAATTTTGCCATAGGTGCTATATTTAACTATATATTACATACATAATTATATGACTTAACTGCACAATCTGTAAAAGTATGGTACCATGAAAAAGAATTTAGCACAGTTAATTCACTATTTATTATTTCACTATATTCGTTCACTATGTGAACAATTTCCAGAGCACCAGTATATATGCATTGCAGCACTAGATGATCCTTCACCGATGACTGACAGGCAATGACACAATGCGGCTAAGAGCGAGTAGCACTATTGACATTCCTACATAAAGATGAATAGCTGCCATGTCACTCATCAATACTGAATGCCAGATAGCACTGATGTTTACTCTTCAGGCAGTAAGTCAACTGCATGCTGGAGACGGACCAAGAGGCACAAAATGGTACGATGGTGACAAAATTTCATTTATCTTTTTATTTCTTACTTTGTTTTTGGATTGTCTTGTTTTTGGATTATTAGTATTAAGAATTACATAGGCTATTTTAGTAGGAAGCACACATGAGTTTCAAGGAGTGGTGCGAGGGGGTGAAAAGTAGGGACAGTTAGACTATGTAAGTTTAGTAGTTTTCATGCTGCCCATGCAGAATTTTTTTTTTTTAACTATTTTCCCTCACCATCACTTTCTAAGTATTCATTGGGAAAATCACATTTTTTTAAACATACAGTACAAGGTGGATCCTCTCCAGGTCTGGCAGAATGAGTTGCCAATGTGTAATACACATACACACATGTAATACACACCTTTAACTACAAACCATTTGCCTTGACATTAGAATCAATTTGATGTAAAGAGGACTTCCACTGAAGAAAAGAGTACTGCTGAAGGTGAGAGCGGATTCCAGCACAGAAACTGGCCTGCTCGTGAAAAGGGAGGGCTTTGCACCATCCATGTTTCCTCAAAGGTTATCTGTTTTATTTACCAAAGCAGTCATTTAAAGCTGTGCAAGCAGCTGCACCAATCATTACCCTGATAAAGAGAGCACTTAAAACAGACACACGTGTTAAGGCCTGGGAGTAAATCAATAAGCAGACTCAAAGCCCTGAGTCTGACTTTTTAACATTGTGCCTGATGCTGTAGACACAAGCTTAATGTCACTCCTGAGAGTCCACATAGGGAGCCTTGTCAAAGGGAAGAGAAGACAAGATGCACACGCCTTCATGCACTTACACACACACCCACACACGCACACACACACACACTCACACACACACACACACACACACACACACACGCACGCACACACACACACACAGACACACATGCACGCACACAAACGAACACACAAATGAACACACAATTACACACATACACAGACACAGACACAGACACACACACACACACACACACACACACACACACACACACACACACACACACACACGCACACTTGTGCGAACACACAATTACACACACTCTACACCCCGGAGAACGATGGAAAATGTGGCCAACACTCGTATCTCAGCCTGAAAAACTCTGTAAATAGAGTGGGGAACCTAATATGCCATGAAAGCAGAGTGAGGGGGGAAGGCGGCAGGCGTATGCATGCCTCCTAATGGCCCCTACTCATCCCTCCTGTAACCCGGAGAGGAGCTGGAGAATTAGCAACTGGATTCTGGCTCCAGAAAGTTTGTCCTGCTGCGATATCCGCCACTGTTTTCTCAAGATTAGCGGACCGATGGATACCAAGGCCTCTTCCACTGGAGTACACTGAGGATAAATCACGCTCATATTAAGAGGTCTGCTGGAGTCATACATCAATGTCAGCCGTGCTGTTTTATGACATAAAATACATTGAGCATTATTATTATTACTATTTTTTATTAATTTTATTTATTTGCAGAAAGTAGTGAAGAAAACCTGACCAGAGAGAATAGCTTTGGGCAGTGGTAAGCACAAAATAGGAAACGTCTTTTAATGACATTGGATGTCTGTGCGTGTGTGAGACAATAATATGCATATTATGTGTGCATGTACTGTATGTAGCCTACTGTATGTTTGTGTTGTGTGCATGTCTGTGTCTTAGAGACTGCATGGTCGTTTGAGCTTGAGTGCGTCAGTAACCCCAGTGTGTCAGTGTGACACCGAAACTCAACACTTTGGTTTAAGAAGTCCCCATAAGCGACTGTGTATCCTACACGTGTTCTTGTTACTTTTTCGCCAATGTTAGCTTGGCTTTAATGCCCCATTCGATCTCACTTTGGAGGATCCTGGATCAACATGCAATGGTTCTCTGATTACACATGTTAACGGTTGGGGATATTAGGGACTCCCACTGGCCCCCAAAGTCTTAAAGGACTGGACTGTGCAATGACGTCCCAGGCTCTGAATGTTTCCCCCCTCCCTTCGCTGCTGTCAGGGTTGGACTGGTAATCTGGCATACAGGGCATTTTCCTAATGGGCGGACGGTCCTCAGGGGCCTATATGCTATTTTTTCGTTTTGTTTGTTTGATTTTTTTGTTTGTTTTGTTTTTCTGAGAGACCGCTCCTCATCAGTCCATTGGTCTATCTTTAGTATAGACAGTGGACTGAACTAATTATAATACAGTAGCAGTGTGGGTGGCTGTATGAGGGGCTAATCTATGCCAAAAACGCCCAGACTGAATTTCGATCCCAGTCCAGCCCCTGGCTGCTGTGTGGGAAGGAGGGGGGCCCAAGGGGCCTCTCTAGCACCGCAAAGCTGCATTAGCTTGCATTACGCCCATCTAAAGTTTAGCACTCAGACGTCGCACTATGCAGCTATGAGTGCCATGGCTTCAGGGCCCCCTAATCCCAGCCCTGCCCGGGTCTCCTCTTCCCTTCTCTTTGCCCTCAGCAATGTTATCTTCTGGGGGTCATGATGATGGAGAAGAGTAGAGAAGAGGAGCGAAGAGAAGATATGAGAAGAGAAGAGAGGGCAAGAGAAGAGAAAAGAAGAGACAATATGACGGAGGGGTAAGAGAGGACAAAAATGAGAAAGAGATGGAAGAGGAGGAAGAGAGAGATGAACAAGGGAAGCAGAGATGGAGGACAAGGCAGAGGAGGAGGAGTGAAGAGCTTGAAACCACTCCTGCCTGTCCACTGCAGCCCGCGATGTCAGGTCGAGGCCGGACAGGCGGAGGGAGACGGATGGCTCGTGTCTCTCGTGATGTGTGTGGAATGGAATGCGTGAGGCGCGCAAGGATCAGTGTGTTAGCGGCTCAGCTGCAAAAACAAGCCGGCGGCCAACGCAGTCGCACTCTGCCCCGTCCACTCCCGTCCAAGAAGCGAAGAGAAGGGGGATGGGATAGGCTTGCTGTCTGGCTGGCGGCCCTGCCTTGTCTGGAAACATCTGAAAGTGCAAATTAAGTGCTACTTTAGCCGGCCTGGGTTGTTAGCCAAGGATTGAGTGTCAAGGCCTCTGGGCGCACTTATTTTGAAGCGATGTCTTAATTTTTCATACCTTCCATTTTATTTTTATTAACTCGGAGTCTATCAGTAGTCTGAAGTTGGCGGTGGTGGCCAGGCCCTTTTAGGGAAAAGTTATTGCGCTGTAGTCGCCAGTGTGTCACTTTGTTGTCCAGTCTTGCATGAAACAGGACCGCGCCTGCTGGCGCGAAACGATAAGATGCTCCAGACGTCTCTCCAAAAGGGACCCCTCGGATTTCCATCACTTAGCACCTCACACACTCCCCGCCGTCCTACCCGCCTGTGTCCTGCTGTTAATAGCCTGTGGTTAGGGAAGCCATTGAGCTCCTCGTCCTCGCCTTTCAGTCGTGTCTGAGTGCTCGTACCATCCGCCACGTGTGTGTGCCGTGTGCGTGTGTGTGTGTGTGTGTGTGTGTCCTCTGACTCCCTCTTCAAGGCGTCAATGTGTCACATCTCCTCCTTTATGTGTCCCTCCCAGCTACCCTTAATCTTCCTCTGCCTCTTCCCGCCCCAGCCCGAAGCCCAGAGGCCGGGCTAGCTTAGCCCAGGCGGGATGTGACGTGCGGGGGTTAACTCCAGCGGGCATCCTGCCGAGCCTACAGCCTTGACCTTGCAGTGCATCAGTGATGCTGGGGGAGAAAAGAGAGGGAGAAATTAACTTCCACTGAGCTAAGGTGAGTGCCTTCATTTCTCTCTCTCTCCTCACCCCCTCATCCATGCAGGGATAAGCAGAGTTAAAAGGGTGGGGAGGAGAGGGGAGATTTATCTGTGGCCTGACAGAGAGATTTTTTTACCCAATTTCCTCGATATCTCTCCTCCGCCTCCGCCTCCGCCTCCTCCTCCTCCTCCTCCTCCTCCTCCTTCTTCTTCTACGTCTACTTCTTCTTCTTCTTCTTCTTCTTCTTCTTCTTCTTCTTCTTCTTCTTCATTTGATGTAATCTGAGGCGCAGTGCTGGGGCCGGCGTATATTTCACAGGAAACAGGAAACAGCTGACTGAGCCGTGAGGGATCAGACGGTGATGAGTTCAGTGTGGGACGTTGATCAGGCTGACTTCCTCCACAGTGGGGACCAAAGTGGTGTGGGATTGGGACTTGGGCTGGGAGGGTTAAGTGTGCATGCCTGGCTCTAAGATGGAGAATGGGGATTTCAAAACGGAAGGCCGAGCTTCTACTATAGTCCGCCCACTCCCACTCCTCAGCCCACAGCTAAAAATGGTAAAAATGGAATGAAATGACTTCCCAGTGCCTCTGATAAGGGGCCTTTTGTCATGAAATTCTTTGGTCTGTACCCAGACTAGTGTGTCGCGTTTCCGCAGTAAAATATAGCCATGTCACAATATGCTTGACAACGATTTTATTTGTGTTGCTCTACATGTATCTGGGAGGGGGAAGAACGAGGATGACTATCTTTTCAGACTTTATTTATTAGCAATATTTTGAAAATTAAGATCCCTTTATCGTCAGTCAAAAATATTTTCTGCCGCTAAGTGAGCTCATCTAGTTCAATAGGTTAACAATACATTTCTAAATAAACATAAACAATCCACAAATGAGAAATAAAGTGATTCTCGACATACTTGTGCATGTACAAACCCCAACTCCGATGAAGTTGGGACTTTTGGTAAACAGTGAATAAAATCAAAATGCTATCATTTTCAAAACATTCAATCTATTCATTAGATGGAGAATAGTGAAAAGACAACATATTAGTGTTAAAACTGAGAAAAAATATTGTTTTGGGGGACATATGTACTCATTTCTAATTTGATAAATCCAACACGTCTCAAAAGAGTTGGGACGGGGACAATAAATGGCAGCAAATGTCGAGGAAGACTAAAAACAAAACAAAAGACAACACTTAACAGTTAAATACATTAACCGATGAGATGATTTTATATTAAAAAAAAACAGTGTTAATTCCTATTTTGGACATGATTTCACCAGCTTAAATGGTGGGTGTATTCCTTGTCAAGTTTTGCAATGTTTTCCTTTCTGTAGTGCTTACAGTGTGACAGGTCTTGACCAAAACCCCACCATTTTATCACCTGCTGGTCCTTATGATGGAGCCAAACTGTTAAAACATAGTAGAGAATGCAATTTGACCTTACTATGTGGCAGTAATCGAAGATCTCCCTTCAAAATATAATGCATGAGTGGCTTTTCACGCTGTTTAAAACCCATTTATACCATTCAGCACTGTATTTAACTCTACAGATGAGTGAGAACATCTTAACCAATGCACTACTGCACCCGCATGCCATCATGGAGGCTGACTTTTGAAGCTAGCACTAACACAAGTGGGATGGTCCATTTTTACTGTAGCACAGGATGTGCAATGCTCTATTATTGTCAAAAAGAATGGACTTCTACAACTTCTGCTGACTTCTGTAAGCAAAGGACAGTTTCCTATGTCTTCTGGGTCTATTTCAAGTGAGCTCAGGTGCTTAGGAGAATGTTACACCCCTGTATCATTTTCATGCATTAAGCATTCTTAATATGGTCAATTTTCAATAGCTCTAATTCCTGGAGTGCTAGAGTGAGACTACAGCCAATATATATTTCATGATGTCATGAACCTATACAATGATTTTATTAACAAAAATATGTCTTATATACACTCAATCGTGGTAAATCAAAGGGAATTCAAAAATGTATGTAATAACTATGGTAATTATTCCCTTTGCATCTTTAATTCTGAGTGACTCAGCCTCTCTGTGATGATCTTATACCTGGACACCTATATTGTCCGTCAGTACAATTCATTTTGAAATGTTCTTCTTTGTTGTTTTATCTTATTTGGATGTTTACTAAATTTCACTGATCCCCGTCCCAACTCTTTTGAGACGTGTTGGATTTATCAAATTAGAAATGAGTACATATGTCCCCCAAAACAATATTTTTTCTCTGTTTTAACACTTAATATGTTGTCTTTTCACTATTCTCCATCTAATGAATAGATTGAATGTTTTGAAAATGATAGCATTTTGATTTTATTCACTGTTTACCAAACGTCCCAACTTCATCGGAGTTGGGGTTTGTATGTGGCATAAGAATTCCATTGATTAACTATATGGCATTGCATTACTGATCAGATGTGATGGTAGCAGAAATTGTAAGAAATATTATTTTTAATATGTTTAATACTATTAAAAAAGAATATTTTGACCTCACCCCATTTGATCTGATTTACCTCTGTTAGCGGTACTTTTGCACTCTCCCCTGCTACTTCCCAACCCCTATCCTGTGTTGAGGAGATGAGGAACAAAAGACACATGAGATATTTCACAGATGGAGCAGCCAGTAGCCAGAGCAGTCCAGGAGCCCGAGCCAACAGAAGTAAGTCGCTCCACAGTTTTATGAAACTTGAACGCTCACCATAACACACAAATCAAACTCCCCCCCTCACACAGCCCTAACTTTAACACGGCCAAAACTGCAGCAGCAAGTTAGGGCCAAAACATACCAAGGCGGAACGGAACGGTCGCAGGACGGACGCGGTCTTTCTGCTTAGTTTTGGCCGGCGTGCTTTTCTCTGCCTTGCACACTGACAGCGTCGGCGTGCGCGGCCAGTCCTATTCAAAACCCTAGCCACAGCCAAAGCTAGCATGCTACTTTGCCATTCATTTGAATGAGACACCGCCGGTCGCCGGCGTGAAAAATACGCTCGAGTTCTATTTTCCAAATGCAGCGCGGCGCGGAGCCGGCTCCCGCGCCGCTGACGCCCGACTACCGCCGGTTGGTGTGTAAGGACAGATAGGTTTCAATGTATTTTCACCGACGCCGGTAAAAAACGTGGCCGTTCCGCGACGCTTTACCGCCTTGGTGTGTCAGACCCCTTACAGTCCGCCACTCCGGTGTTTCTTTTGTGTGGAGATTAGGAACAGAGTGTCTATGTTTAGATAGCTCCAGTGTTCCCCATATGTGCTTTTATGTTTCCTGGCTTGGTGGTCGTCCTATAACACTGTAAGGAGTCCATGTTTTTTATTCCCTCTCTGGACGATAATCTGGCACGGACGAGGCCAGGATCTGGCTGAGGCGCGGGCGTGGCATGTCTGGCTGGCATGTGGCTGCATGCAGTGTGCTGGACGGGCTGCTGCGCTGGCGGAGGAAATCACAGCTTCCTGCCCTCTTTTATTGAGCCCCCCGTCCTCAATGTTGAGTCCAGATGATGCCGGATCGGCGCAGGCAGTAAATATAGACGGCACACTCTTTTCATTAGGCACTCCTTTTGTGAAATCTTTGTCTAACTCCCTTTCTCTCTTTCTGGCCTTCTTTTCTCTTTCTTTCCCTGGCGGTAAGCTGAGAGAGGTGGAGATCTGGTGGTGGAGAGTGCAGAGGCGTTCAGGCCTGAGGCATAGCATCCTGTGTAAACACCTCACTTAAACCAGGACACCAGAAACACCTCAGGGGTCTACAAACATATAGATGTTGGCACACAAACGCATACGCACACACGCACGCACGCACGCACACACACACACACACACACACACACACACACACACACACACACACACACACGCACACACACAGACGTACGCACACACACACACACACACACACGCACACACACACACACACACACACACACACACACACACACACACACACACACACACACACACACACACACACACACACAGTGTTGTTTGTGAATGTGCTGTGTGTGTTCACGTGGGCTTACATACTGCCTACTCCTTTTTTGCAACTCTGTCTTCTATTTTGACTTCCTCCATTTTGCCGTCCTCTTTTTTCTTCTTCATCTTCCACAACTTGAGTTTCTGTTTCATCTCCCTCTATCCGCCCCTGCGCTTTATCTCCACAGGATATAAATGAGGCCAGTCTTCCTGCTTTGATCTCTCCTCTCTCTCTCTCTCTCTCTCTCTCTCTCTCTCTCTCTCTCTC
>NC_085861.1:54654239-54664239 GCF_034702125.1 Engraulis encrasicolus | reverse complement strand
ATTGGTGCGTGTGGCACAAATAAAACAAAGGCAGAGTTGCCTCGAGAACATCTTTTCATTTGTCAAAATTGAGTTTAGACTGAAAGGGGTCGTTATAACACTTCCTTTATCTTATCACAAAGGTTTATGGTCCAAATGTGTCCAGTTTTAGAGACATTGCCAGGTCAGATTTGCAGTAACTTCAATAGCCAACCCAATACCAGTACTTTGCAGACCTTGTTCTCAGTTTCAACGTTGGCGTACTTACGGCACTTTGCCGTTGTAGGGCAGAACTGTTCCTGTCTTTGTGTGTGTGTCCAATACTTGCGTATGCGTGCATGCATGTGTGCGTGCGTGTGTGCATGAGTGCGCGTCAGCGTGTGCGTTCGTGTGTGCCAAGCACACTCCCCTGGCTACACCCCTGACCCAAAGGTGGCATAGAGGAAACCGGATCTGTCAGTGAGGTCGTCTAACGGGCTGCGAGGCTGCGAGGCATTGGGTATCAGGTCAGCAGGTTAGGGCAGTATATTCACACACCTTTAGCAGCATAAGCCTTGCCTTGTTATGCAGCCCATTTATACGGTCTAGTGTTGCAGGGCCTTTCTGCTGTGCCAACTCCCGCTTGGTTGCATCCACACCCTGAAAGTCTTTGCAGGCACAGCCTCTGCTTGAAATGAGTGTAGAAACGACACACACATGCAGACACACTATGCTTACATGTGCATACAGGCCAACATGCAGGTATGCACGCACGCACGCACGCACGCATGTACACCGTATTGCATTATATTCAGCAGACGTTGAGAGTCAGGAGCTTTGTAACAGCACACTTGTTCAAATGCATTTGCCTTTGCCTTTGACACACATTAGCAAACCGTAATTAGATTTTAACCTTATTTTAGCAGCCATCTTGTAGACCGAAAAGCTCATGTTTTTATGACAAATAATGAAAATTAATGAATATGTTTATTTACAATTTTAAGCTTAATTTCATTTTACTTAATGTAAATGTTAGATATTACAGTATCCCTGTCATGGCAGTACAGTGCAAATTATACATTGGTATTAAATCATTCTTATATCAAGGCATCAGACAAAAATACTATATTTATTGTGTTGTATTTATCCAATGAGGATTTGGGGTTTTAAACTATGGGCATGTAAACTATGCTTCGCTGGTGCCAGCTGCCATGACTGGTTGATGTGATGGAATCAGCAGAATGCTAACAGAGGTCATAAAACGTAGCACAAAACAGTCGTACCAGGTCATAGAAGATACCACTTACCTTCTAGCACTGCTTGCCATACCAGTGCCTACCATAAAAACACTCACATCAATACCAGTGCAATGCTATAACATATGACAGACCCAAGCGAGTCAAACTACGCGCTAGCGGGTAGACTCTCACTATAGTTAGCGCTTTTACATGTGTATATAATCTCCCCCCACATGGGTTTAAATGTGTCTGTGTTATGGGCCATTTGGACGGATAATAACTCAATTTACCTCCATAGTTACATAATCCCGCAGTTCATTTCCATGCTAACTATATAGTCAATGTGATTACCCCCCCCCCCCCCTGAATTCAGATGGGGGGGACGACGGGGTAAAGATAAATGATAAAAGCACCATGAAAAAGGGTTGACGTTTAGGGGGGGCCTTTGAAATTGCTTAATGTTAATCACAGAGTGAATATCAGAGGCTAACGTGTCTGCATACCATTTATGATCTTCACTCTTCACACACAAAAAAAACCTGGGGATGAAAGGGGTTGGGGGCGTGGCAAAGGGTGGAGGATTCTGGGTAAGATCTGAGTCAGGTCTGGCCTCGGCCTGCCTCATACTGGAGTGGGTTTCATTACAAAAGTTTTATCCATTTTTTATGTGAGTGAAAATAAAGTCAGTGTGGGAGCAAAAGTGAGTGATGAAGTCCTCCCGTTGTTCTGCCAAGGTACCACACTTGTTTTTTCTTCTTTTTGACACTGTTCTGTACACTGCAACCGAAAACCGCTGCTAGTGTGAATTTGCGTGTGTGTGTGTGTGTGTGTGTGTGTGTGTGTGTGTGTGTGTGTGTGTGTGTGTGTGTGTGTGTGTGTGTGTGTGTGTGTGTGTGTGTGTGTGTGTGTGTGTATGTGTGACTATGTGCTCTAAAGTGGCACCCGCTGTCTGTGCTTGAGCCAAGACGTCTTAGTTTGGACAGGCACAGCAAGACAGACAATCATCTGACAATCTCATTTCGCAAGGTGTGAGGCTCCTTTTCAAAAATGTCTTATCCTCCCACTGCCCCTTTTGTGCCTCTCTCTCTCTCTCTCTCTCTCTTTCTCTCTCTCTCTCTCTCTCTCTCTCTCTCTCTCTCTCTCTCTCTCTGTCTCTCTCTCTCTCTCTCTCTCTCTCTCTCTCTCTCTCTCTCTCTCTCTCTCTCTCTCTTCCACCTACACAGTTTAACTCTCAACTATTCTTGCGATCTTCTCCTCTTCCCTACCCTTGCTCCCTCTCTCTCTGTCATTCTCTCCATCTCTTTACCCTGTCTGTCCTCTTTAATATGGATTCGGAGGCAGCTGCAGGAGACGGATCATTATCGGAGCGCTATCGCTCCTCAGGGACTGGCCATTCCCCCCGCCACAAAATGCCCATTTTGCCAGAATAAAACATATGAATTAGACTTCATAAGCTTATCTGCTCTTTGATATGTAGAAGGCCCGGGGTTTATTTTCACATTAATCCGTCCTGTATGGCCGCGCGCCTTTGATGCATAGAGGTGACTTTTCCAAGCTACCGCACTGCCAGGTAGGCTATACGCATGGTGTGACTGTGTCTGTGTGTATGATGGCATGTTTTAACCCAATACTGAGCCTTAGACATTCACCCCAATTTTCTCTCACTCTCCAAGTCTCTGTCTCTGTGTCGGTCCGTCTCTCTCTCTCTCTCTCTCTCTCTCTCTCTCTTCATTTCTGTCCCTTTTCCCCGCTATCCTTCTTATACCCCTGATTGAACCCCTCTCCCTCACTTCTTCTCTTCCTTGAAGAATTTACTCAACAAAAGGGCGGCCATGCGGCATTGAAAACGCCTGCCGGCTGGGCCTCACGCGGCTTCTGAAGTCCGATACTGAGCTCCCCCTCCCTCTTCCTCCTCCTCCTTTCCATCACCATTTTCCTTCTTTTTTTCTTTTTATTCTTCTTATTTTTCTTTTTCCTTTTTTTGGCCTTTTGTGTCGTCTTAATTGTCTGTCAGTGCTGTCTGCAGTCGGCACTGAGGGAGCAGCAAAATAAAAAGGGGGGGCCTGCTGACATGAAAGGTGGAGCGAGGGCCCTGACTTTCATCGGGGGATCTCTTTTCCGAGCCGCAGCGCAGTGGAGGCGCGCGGAGGACTCGACACAGGGCTTGTGTTACGAGACCCATAAAAGTGGCTCTTGTTTCAGAGTGGTGCAGGGTGAGCGGCTCAGGGCAAGTGGTCTGTGCCCAGTGGCGGTGCAGCACCAACGGATTGCTGGATATGGGAAGAGAGTTAAGGAGAGGAGAGGAGAGGAGAGGAGGAGAAAAAGGAGAGTAGTAAAGACATATGGTGAACAGGACAAAAGGGAGGAAGAGAGAGGCAAGTGGTCGAAAATGTTAGAGGAGAGGAGAGGAGAGGAGAGGAGAGGAGAGGAGAGGAGAGGAGAGCAGGAACACTAACCTGTTAGGCGCGGACCTCCTAAGCACATTCTTCAGAAAAAGGAAACAGAAACCTCTGACCAACGAAGCTCTTTCTTTGTTTTTGTTTTTTCTTTCTCTCCTTTCTTTCATTTCCTTCTCCCACTTTTTTCCTTTTCTTAAGCACCAAGGACTGCTAATGTCCTCAAAGTCCATTGATTCCTCCCTCTCTCCACCTCGCATCCTTCTCTCCGGCTCAACAATGGTAAGGACTGTGAGTGCTACTGCTTTATTTTCTTCAGTTTGCCTTCATTTTCACCTTCACTGCTGACCTCTAGGTGCTTTGTCAAGCCATACAACAAACGCACGCACACCCACGCACGCGCACACACACACACACACACACACACACACACACACACACACACACACACACACACACACACACACACACACACACACACACACACACACACACACACACACACACACACACACACACACACACACACACACACACACACACACACACACACACACACACCACTGTCACAATATGAAAAAAAAATCTTCACCTTTGTTGTTTATCAAACATTCACGGCACATAATTTGCTCTTACCTTCTGCGGGAGAAAAACAAACAGAAAGTCAGCGGCAACTGTGACACGAAAGGGCCCTGAGGTGAAAGAACGAGGACTTCAAGGACTGGCTATGGATGCCAAACGCTGGCACTAGGAGAGCCAGAGAGAGAGAGAGAGAGAGAGAGAGGTAGAGAGAGAGACAGGCTGTGTGTGTGTGTGTGTGTGTGTGAGTGAGAGAGCAAACTCAAACGCACATCTGTGTACTGTCCCTCAAACGTCCCACTCTGCATCCTTTTGATCCTCTAGCACTTTGAACTTATTGTCAGCCGTTGCATCGTCGTCACCCCTGACTTTCCTCTCCTGGCCCTTCTGAGACGTTCAATTCAATACATAAACATGCTAGACTCTAGCAGAGGGAGAGAGAGAGAGAGAGAGAGAGAGAGAGAGAGAGAGAGAGAGAGAGAGAGAGAGAGAGAGAGAGAGAGAGAGAGAGGGCGCTCTGGTTGCATCCAGGGGATAAAGTCTTGGAGCCATGTTCCCGGTGTCTTCCAAAAACATAGGGCCTGCTGCCTCTTTTATTGTGCCACGGGTAAGAAGCGCATCACAGACATATTGGCAATGACAGTAAGCATATGGCTTCAAATGTTCAACTCTAGGTCTACAGTCCGTACAGAAAAGACTGGTCCACATTGCGAACAAGATGAGAAAATACACCACAGCAGTTCTTCATGATGGGCTATTTTGGGTTGAGTGGTGAGAAACATCTGATTGCTAAAATATAGGCCTACAGTATTTAAAAATAAATTTTGAAGTTAGTTAGAATGAAAGGTTTATGAGATCTAAAATGTCACTGTTTTCACAGGGATAAGGAATATTTTATGTGGACCAGGGACAGAAATGACTGATAGAACAGTGCATGTCGGAATTGGTTGGTTAAAAAAAAAACAACAAGAAGAAAATGCAGTACTTTGTTTGGTTATGCACACTTAACTGCTTCAAGATAACACAATAGATTAAAATTGCAGAGTCATTAGAAGAGGTTGTTTTCTCACATTGTCTTGAAAAAAAAACTTGCCTTCTGATTTTTGCTTTCTATATGGTGAGATGAGCATGTTTCATTTTCTGTTCATGGTGACACTCAATCCCAAAATGTGAAATATAATGGAATCTCAGTGACAAAAACAATGTGATGATGAGTAAAAAAGTGAAAGGGAAAAAAAGTGGAAGGCAAGAGGGAGGTGATGTGGAGGTGTCGAGAGAGAGAGAGAGAGAGAGAGAGAGAGAGAGAGAGAGAGAGAGAGAGAGAGAGAGAGAGAGACAGAGACAGAGACAGAGACAGAGACAGAGACAGAGAGAGAGATCCATTTTCAAGCATTGTTCACATCTGGCTACGTCGGGTTGAGGGAATTCTGTGAGTAGTCAAATTAGCTCCATTCTCCTTAGGAAATAACATTCCATCTTTGGCAGCTGCTGTCGCTCCTGGGTGCGAGAAAAGGCAGACGGTGCCAAGCAGACCCTGAACTCTTTCTTCCACTCCACTCCCCTTCCTCGGCACCGCTCCACAGAGAGAAGGGGGGGGAAGAGAGAGAGCGAGAGAGAGAGAGGAAAGAAGAGAGAAGGAAAGGAAAGGAAAGGAAAGGAAAGGAAAGGAAAGGAAAGGAAAGGAAAGGGAAGGAAAGGAAAGGAAAGGAAAGGAAAGGAAAGGAGAGGAGAGGAGAGGAGAGGAGAGGAGAGGAAAGGAAAGGAAAGGAAAGGAGAGGAAAGGAAAGGAAAGACAGTAGCAGAGGAGGGGAGGGCTTCTGCCCCTCTCAACACAGCCCCACTGTGATGCCGCTCAGTACGCCTTAAACACAAAGCAGAGGAGAGGAGGAAGGGTAGGGGGGAAAAGAGGAGAGAAGAGAATAGGGGAATACAGAAAACAGGAAATGAAATAAGAGGAAAGAGGAGCTAAGGCGAGAAGAAGAGGAGAAGTTAGAGAAGGGGAGAAGAGGAGAGAAGGGGTACAAAGATGAGAGGAGCAGAGAGAAGAGCGGAGAGCAAAGGAATCACACATATTGAGAAATGGAGAAAGGGGGACAGAGAAAAAAGTCAAGGGAGAGAGAGAACGATAGCAAGAGAGAAAGACAGGGAGAGGGAAAGAGGAACAGATGGCAAAGAGGGTTGAAATATTTTTGGACAGATTTCGCTCGAATGTGAACGAGGGGGAATCTGTGCATCGACAGGGCCTCGTCACTCAAAGCGGCAGCTCCAGGAAAGGAAACAACATACTGAGGAGCAAATAGCTGTGTGTGTGCATGAGTTTAGGTGTGTGTGTGTGTGTGTGTGTGTGTGTGTGTGTGTGTGTGTGTGTGTGTGTGTGTGTGTGTGTGTGTGTGTGTGTGTGTGTGTGTGTGTGTGTGTGTGTGTGTGTGTGTGTGTGTGTGTGTACGTGTGTGTACGTGTGTGTATGTACGTGCATGTGTGTGTGTGTGCGTGCACATGCGTGTGTGTGTGTGTGCGTATTAGTGCGAGTAAAAGTTTTCTTGGAGGTATGCATGTGTGTGTACAAGGTCGTGCCTGTGTGTGTGTCTGTGTGTGTGTGTGTGTGTGTGTGTGTGTGTGTGTGTGTGTGTGTGTGTGTGTGTGTGTGTGTGTGTGTGTGTGTGTGTGTGTGTGTGTGTGTGTGTGTGTGTGTGTGTGTGTGTGTGTGTGTGTGTGTGTGCGCGCGCACGCGCATGTGCATGAGTACATGAGTCTGTGTACATAAGTGTGCGTGCGTGCGTGCGTGTGTGTAGCAGCCCTCTTGACAGGCAACAGGGCAAAAGTGTGTCCTACTCCCTCTGCTTATAGCACTAACCCGGAGTGACATAACGCCTCTAACTGGCGCTGCGAGCAATCAAGCGCGTTCCTCCCTGGGAGAAATGCCAGGCGTGTCAGGCCATTTGCGAGTGTGTATGATGGCTGTGTGTGAGGGCAGGATATGGATTTGGAAAGTGCTAACTTTATTTTTTGACAGAAAAGATTTTCAACCCTCCTCACCTCTGTGTTTAAGATATATCTGCTCATCAAACAGTGTTAAATTGTAGGAGAAGCCAAATGCTGGTGATTCACTACCAACACATAGCCTATCTACTTTATGAAGCCTCACCTTGGCCTACTAAGTTCACACAATGAGCGCAGTTTTGCACAAGGAATATTTTTTTGGTTTTAACAGAATGGTGGCAGTATTTAGTTTGCACTGCATTTCGAGAATAATATGGTTTCAGAACCCTGTTCCAAACTTGTGAACTGGAAGTTATAGAAATTGTTTTAAAGTGAATGCTGGCAATATTCCTTTTGAATGCAGAATATTCCCTGCATGTTCGTAACTGCATGTGTTGTTGGTTATGTATAACATAGAACATTGAGGCAACTAAATGTTAGGAGATCCATCCACCACTGCTATTCTTAAATATATCTTACCTTTGGGGTATTATATGCACTCATGCCATTATTTCTGGGAATGGAAAATAGAGTGAAAGGACTTTTTGCTTTTTTTAGCACATTTAGCACATTTATTAGGCTACTACACTTTCCACAAGTTTCCAAATGTACCTCAGTATGGTTTGTTATGAAGCATGGCTAGCTTTGAATGCAATTTGATGTTTGTTTTTGTCTTTCAAGTAATCCCAGAATAAGATACCGTATTTCTGTCAGAACCATTTTAGTAGAATACGCAAGAGAAGATTCTGAATGAAATGTCGTTTTCTAAAGCTAGGAATGACATTTGACTGCTCTATTCAGAGGAGTCCCCCTATTTTCAGGAGCACCATGAAGCAGCAAATCAGGAGACAGCAGCAGTGTTAGGGAATTCTCGCCCCAGCAGGACAGGGAGAGATAGGCCTAGATATCCCCCCCATGAACAGAGCAGGCAACATGACAAGAACACATGCCATGTCATACACAACAAGGTGGAGCAGGGCAGGAGGTAGGTAGCAAAAGGCAACCAGCATATGGTTGACGGGAACAGGGTAGAATTTAAAGGGTGTGCCAAAGGTGTGTGGCAAAAATTGCTAGTGAACAAAGATGATAAGCTGAGGAGACACAACTGGACCAATTAGTTAATGCAATTGAGATGGGAGGGGAAAACGGTGAGCTTCTTGACTGCCATGGCATGGACAGAACTATACATTGATACTTGATTAGGTAATGTAGCAAGATGCAATAATCCAAACTGATGGATAACGTAGGCGCTAGTTACAGCTAGCATCTACTGAGCTAGCCTAACTGGCACATTGTCAAGATCATAGCATAAAAGCATAGGACCTACTTAACCAAGCAGGCATATTTCAGATAAACCATTGAGCATAGTTCCTCCAAAGACATGTTTTGGAGTAGGCTAGTGTTGGCCCTTTCTCCTATCATACTAAACTGTAGACGCACGGCTGTGCTGTGCAGGGATGTTGACAGCTTTGGTCGGGCCTGGGACAAAGTCGTCTGAAAGCCCCCCCTCCCTCCCACCCAATACAAACAAAGCAATAAGTAGTGCCCTCCCCCCTCGGGACAACAGACCCCTTTGTCCCTCCTTGTCAGCTTCCCCGTTGCTGTGTATGTGCTGTGCTGTGCTGTGCTGTGGCTGCTTCATCCCACTCACTGTAAGAGTAGACGTCTCTCAAATGTCAGAAAGATAATTTAATGACCCCTCTCTCTGAAACCGCACCAGCGCCGCACACATTCCTCCGCCATATGCAGGTCATCTGTGGGAGCATCTGCTCTTTTCCAGACCCTCTCTTTGTCAAACGCTGCTATGCTAACTTCGTGTGATATGCCGCCCTGCAGTTTTTCCCCAGGAGTTTTCTTTTTTCATTTTCTCGCTATTGTTGAAGTGATGCTGTCAGTCGAATGTCTTTTTTTTTCTTATTCCAACTCTGCTACAGTGGTTTGGTGAAGGTTGAGGGGGATGGCGGTTGAAAATAATAACTTCTGGCAACTTCTGATCTTGAAAAAAGAGGATAGGTTGACACTTAAAAATAAAGCTGCTTCTCACTCGTCCCACAATAGAGGCCTTCTGCTGCTTGAACCCTTCTGTGTTGTGTGTGTGTGTGTGTGTGTGTCTGTGCGTGCGTGCATGTGAGAGACAGAAAGAGAGAGAGAGAGAGAGAGAGAGAGAGAGAGAGAGAGAGAGAGAGAGAGAGAAAGGGAGACAGTGTATCTGTGTGTGTGTGTGTGTGTGTGTGTGTGTGTGTGTGTGTGTGTGTGTGTGTGTGTGTGTGTGTGTGTGTGTGTGTGTGTGTGTGTGTGTGTGTGTGTGTGTGTGCGCGTGCGTGCGTGTGTGTGCATGCTTGTGTGTGTGCATGCGTGTGTGTGTGTGTGTGTGCTGCTAATACCTAGATTCGGGTCCTGACAGCATATAAGACACGGCACTCAACAACAAATCCATTCAACCCCCACCCCAAGTCATATAATTACAAACACACAAACATACATGTACGTGGACTCACAAACATGCATGCTTAGATATGTACACGTGCAGCACGTCTTTCTGAATGAATACTCTCCACTTCCTCCCAGGACAGAGCTGACATGACATATTAGGCGGTGAGGATGGCATTAACCATATTTGCAGTGGGGGCATGCCTCTCTGCCTGTGATCTGTGGGTCCCAATGGAGCCGCAAACGCCAGACACAAGTGCTGCACACACACACACACACACACACACACACACACACACACACACACACACACACACACACACACACACACACACACACACACACACTAACACACACACACACACACACACACACACACACACACACACACACACTAACACACACACACACAGACACACA
>NC_085861.1:54616739-54626739 GCF_034702125.1 Engraulis encrasicolus | reverse complement strand
GTGTGTGTGTGTGTGTGTGTGTGTGTGTGTGTGTGTGTGTGTGTGTGTGTGGTCTACGTTTTAAAGTTTCTGTGATGTACTGGTTCTGGGTGGTTCTGTTTGTCTGTGTGCATGTGTGTTTCCTGAGTCAGGCCATTGCTGCTCCCCTGACACGGCTATGGGGGACAGAAACATGCCCAGCCAAGAAGCTCTTGCGGGTGGCTATGTAATATGAGAGCTGCCCTGCCCTGTCACAGACCAGACACACGGCACAGTCCACTACTGTAGGCTGCCCAGTGAAGGAGCTCTGCTTTGGGGCAAGAGGGAGTACTATCCTCTCCTATGTATTGACATAGCACCACATAATAAGTTGTGTAGCATCAGGATCAAATACACTCTATAGAAGCGTGTTAAATTTGACTCGTTAACACTCATTCGATACTTAGAGTTGAATTCAACACTCAGAGTGCATTTGGTCCTACTATTTACGCAAGTGTTGAATTAAAACAGTAAAATATACTCTGCTAATTATCTGCCCTCTGAACAAGCAGAGCACATGCCTCCCACAAATATAAGCAACTTCTGTACTCATTGCATCCCCTAAATACTGGTAAAACAGATCACTTTTCACACAATTATATGGTTTACAGTACAGAGTTTTTTTTTTTTTTTTTTAAATAATGCAGTAATAACTCAACACTTGGAGAGTAGATTTAACATCTTCTGGAGTGTATTTCGTTCCAGAGTACTCTCTAGGTGTTGGATTAACACTGCATTCTTTACTAATGTGTATGATGTGTCCAACACTGTTGCCTTAACCAGGCAGCATGGGCTGCTGAGGCAGCTACCCAGGGTATGTGCACTGGTGTGGGGCTAGTGTGAGACGAACGATGGCCTGGCCTCTCCTGCCTTGTCATTCCCAGCCGGCCCCCTGGCCATTGTGTGGGTCACACATCGCAGCACTCACACAACTAGATAAATGGATTACCGGAGCAGAGATACTGGCGGCATACCCACACACGCACACACACACACACACACACACACACACACACACACACACACACACACACACACACACACACACACACACACACACACACACACACACACAGGACACATTGTGTGTGTGTGTGTGTGTGTGTGTGTGTGTGTGTGTGTGTGTGTGTGTGTGTGTGTGTGTGTGTGTGTGTGTGTGTGTGTGTGTGTGTGTAAAGCGCTGCGTGCATGAATGCCTGAGCAGCGCCAAGAGAGGCAAGAAGACAATAAAGTTTATTTTGTCCGACTTTCTGTCTGTCAAATACACCCAGGACAGCCATGCACACGTACACACACACACACACACACGCACGCACGCACGCACGCACGCACGCACGCACACACACACACAGACACAGACACACACAAGGTCAACAGCTAAACAAATGGGTTGCTTGGTTGTGACAGATATTCTGGCAAAGGAGTAGATCTAGTGTTCTGATGACACAGACCGTTGATACTGAACAGCAGTAGCAGCAGAGTGAGCATTGGGCCAATACAGGACTAGATTATCTGCCGAGACCTGTTTGTGTGCTATGACTGAGATAAGCTATAGGCCTACATTCCCTCTTCCTTCTTCTGTCTATACTTTTTCCCCCCTCTTACAACTGTAATAATTCACAGACATTTGAGTATTTATTCTAATAGGACAGAAAAGAAACGTATGATACTTCAGAAGAATATGTATTTTTTTTCACTGACAAAACGTTTTCATATTGAATGATTGTTTGGTCTTTACCCAAGGTCTATAGTCCTAAATGAAGGCCTAAATTCTATGGTTAGCATTTTGTCATGATGGATAAATATTGTTTAAGAAAATAATAATACTTCACAAAACAATAGTTCAACATTATTCCATTATTATTTCCACCTAGAGTATTATCATCTGTGCAATAATTTGTTTTAATAATAATTTCCCATTATTACGCGTCAACAAGGCCTGTTTGGCTTTCTATGAGACTGGTCATTTCTTCCCTTTCATGGTCGTAGATTAATTTTTCTCCAGCGATATTTGGACTCCCCTGCGCTCCCAGATCTCTCTCTCTCTCTCTCTCTCCCCGGCGTCTCTGTTCTTTTCTTTTCTTTCTCCCTTTCATTCTCTTCGACCTTTCATCCCTTGCCTCGTGGCCCGCGGCGGTGTGGGAAAGAGGCTGGAAGTGACAGCCTAATTATGAGCTCGAGGCCTGTTTATTACTCATTAGACAATTCACTGTACAGCCTCCACTAAATGAATAATTTTGTATATATTACCGAATCACAATATTAGGTCCGCCAGCTACAGCCTCGTGCTGAACCCATGCTGGTTCCCGACAAAAGAAATAAACGCGACACCAGGAGGTTCTTTAATTTCGTCCACAAAAGCTCGTGAGAAGATATGACAAGGAGAAATTACAGGGCGCGTGGGAAAAGGGAATAACATTTGCGCACCTGCCCTCTTTTTTTCTCAACCTCCTTGCCCCCACCTCTCTTGTTGAGCTGGCTGGTGCTTTAATGTAGTTATGCCAAGTTAGCACGCTATGGGGGCCGTCCCCTCATTACTGTTCCGTCATCGTTTGCTTAAGTAGTCCACATCTTTCTTTCAGGTGTCAATGTGTTAGAAGATGTTACGCAGACAAGGGCTATTGGAAGTTTATGGCGCGTAGTTCATGAAACGCTCGTGGGTAGATTCTATAGACTTATTGGGCTTCAGTAATCAGTTCCACAAAGAAAGCCCCACAAGGAGTTTCTTAGCTCGAGGACTTTCATGGCTTTTTGCGCAGTCGGCAGATAGGAAAATGTCACAAGATACAGTCTTGAAATATCCTATTCAAAGCCTATTTTCGCCAAAACGGACACATTATTTTTCGCTTAAAGAAATAAAGTAAATGTAGGCTATTGCGGGTAAATATCACGAGTGCATATTTTCACACATTTTTAATTGATTGGTTAATTTATGAATCAATGAAAATGTATTAAAAAATAATCATCTTCATCGGTTAGCCTATATTAAGAATCACATTTGGGCCAATATGCCATTGTTCATTTAATTAGAGCCATTTCTGATTTTATTATTTATTTCCTTTCTCGGCATATTTTGCCCCTTCTGAATAGGTGTGTGAATTAGGCCTACACTGCGTACTTCTGGATTATGACCGTTGATTGAGTTGGAAGCTGAATAAAGGTTCCAGATAACATTTCTCTACAAACACAGAAGAGAGAGAGAGAGAGAGAGAGAGAGAGAGAGAGAGAGAGAGAGAGAGAGAGAGAGAGAGAGAGAGAGAGACGGAAAAGAAACGAAAGAGAGGAAGAGAGAGAGTTCGTCCCGAATCCAGAGACGGATCAAGTGAAACGTCTGTTCTAAGAGGACTGGCAGTCAGCTTGGAAGCTGCTGTCCTTGCGAGCAAGCTATCCAAGCCATTGCTATAAGCAGTTGGCTCAGAAATACACCGCTTCCCTACACAGCCACCCATAGATGTCGCTACAATCTTTCACATCCCACCAAGGAAGAGTTAATATTGTTCAATGAAAACTGTAGCCTGAAACACTGCAAAATGACTGCTACGGTAGGTCTAACATTAAGTTAATAATAACCATAATAATAATAATAATAATAATAATAATAATAATAATAATAATAATAATAATAGTTCTGAATATTTATTTAATATCAATTCTCTGCATATAGGCCATGCGTAATAGGCTATCCTGCGTAATACACGCAACATGAACCCAAGCACTGCATTGACATGTCAAACGGCTTCTCAACATGAATAATTTTGCTTAAAGTTTACATCATGTTGCCCCCAAAGACCACACCAATTCATAACGTCCACCGCGGACACACACACACACACACACACACACACACACACACACACACACACACACACACACACACACACACACACACACACACACACACACACACACACAGACAATCAACTTGCTCTTTTAACGCCACAATTTTCCATTGCGCTGCCATTCCAGCGTCCGTTCCTCTTTTTTGTCATTCATAATTTATCGCAGAATCGACTTCTCTTTCTGACAGATTAGATTCGAAGCATTTTGATTTTGTTTGGGCAGGGCGTTCCCACATTATTACTTAATGACCAGCCCAGCTGCCCGCGTCCCTTCCCTCTCTCAGGAACCATCTGGCCCGTGATTAGCACGACAATGCGCGCCCCCGACAGACACCGCAGCGCGCCAGTGTAGCCACCAACAGCCCACTGGCACCACTACTCACTCATCATTTCACTCCCACTTCTTCTGTCAAAATGGATCATTTTTTCCCGAAAAAAAAGAAAGCAGAAAAATGAAAAAATATGAAACCTGTAAAGCATTAGGTAATTTTCGTCGACCCCAAAGACACTTGGCAAACCAGCGGTCTGAAAATGCCAACCACCTCTCTCTGTGTCACTGTGTGTATCACCATTAGAACGACAGCTGGCAATTAATAATAATAATAATAATAATAATAATAATAATAATAATAATAATAATAAATGATGATGATGATGATCATCTTTCACACCACACAGAAAGAGATTCATTTTAAATTTCTCTATAATTTCATTTAGTTTATTAAACAAAATATATGATCTGAACAAACTCCGTCAACGCACTATTTACAAATTAATTATATCACTGTATATACAAAGGGAAAACACCAACACGGGAAAGACAAAAGCCTACCAAACCTCCCAAGGAAAAGGGTGAATAATCACAGGAGTTTATGTACAGTAATAAAGCAACTCCCCTGCCAGGTTCTTAGCAATGCACCCCCGTGATTTCTTTATTTATTTTTCCTCTCTCGTTTTTTGTTCTGATACAGAGATTTTAGAGTCCTCGGGTGAAGGAAAACAGTCTTTTTTCTCACTTCAAGTCTGCATCAGGCTGAAGACAGAGCTGTCAAGACTCTTTGCGTCGCCTCCTGATTTCTAGAGCTGTTGAGAAAAGCAGAAAAGCGTTTATAAAACAATGTCCCGTTTAAATAAATTAACCCATCAGCATAAACCATTGCGATAAAAAAAATAAAACATCTATCCCCATCGTTGCCGTTCTCTTTCTTTTCTGCATTCAGCTCAGCCCTGCATTCTACTTCATGCAATTTGCCTTTTGCTCCGAAATTGGCCATTTGTCACAGAACCCATTTCCTCAAATAATGTGTCAAGACGGGTCTCAGAAGAGCCGTAGCGGGATATGATAAAATCAGTCTTTCGCTGCAGCGAGCAGCTACCGCTGGGCAGAGGTTTTCTACTAGTAAACGGTGGCACTTGAAAGCTGGGAAGCGTTTCCCCCGCCGGACGGCTCTGGGGGCGGCTGCTCCCCGGGGTCTTTAGGGGCTGCCGGATAAGTAGTGGCTCTCCCGGGAGTAGCAGGGGGAGTGAGGGGGGCGCGCAGGCCCTTTTGTCACCGGCAGAGCTGAGAGGCTTTTCTTCAACCGCATATTCCCCCCTTCAGCTAACGTTGTCAGCCATGCGAAAACCACTGACATGATGTAGGAGGGCTGTTTTGTTTTTCCATTATTTTAGCTACATAAATGATCAGTGGCTACTGATGAGTTATACATTTGTTTAGCTGATTAAAATGGAAAAAATACAATCAGACCATTATGGAAATAATAATAATGATAATAGGCCTAATAATAATAATAGGCCTAATAATAATAATAATAATAATAATAATAATAATAATAATAATAATAATAATAATAATAATAATAATAGCCTAATAATAATGTCCTACAACTATTTATGTGGAAGAGGATAAATGTGTGAATGGAAAATGTAATTAAAAATAAATACATTTAAAATCAACAATTTTTACCTTTCATGAATAGGCCGGAATGATGACTTCAGGGGCTGTGTCGGTGATTCAGTTCCTACATTTTCTCGATCTGTAATGAAGGGAGGCAGTAATGAGGTAAGTAGGCCTAGGCCCTCCTACACAACAGCACAGGCTAAACTTGGCAGTTGGAAATTCTGAACAAATGAGACAATAATATAAACAATCAATAATTGATGAACCTCTAAGACAAGAGCGACAAAAGCTTAGTTTCATTTATAATTCCATTACGATAATTAACGTGGAGGGCAAGAGGCCTGGTGGCAGTAGGATAAGTTGCTACTGTTTGGCAGTTGCCCCTACAGACTCAACGGCGGTGTAATGGATCTTGAGGTAGTATAGCTAGGCCTACCTGAGTGTTTAGGGCTGAGGTCTTCTGGGCTGTTTTCGCGGTTCAGTGCGGCGACCGACGACAGGAGCACTGCGGACGGCTGCTGTGTGTGGAACTGATGATTGTGGTGGTTGTGGTGATGCTGATTTACTCCCAGGAAGGACCTGACGTTGAGCAGAGAGCTCTGGCCCAGAAAGGCGCCATTTGTCCAATTGTGAAATTTCCCAATCTGGCATGTGTAAAGTCCGTGGCTCGACAGGAAAGCTGGGTGCTGGATCTGTGGCGCCGGGTGACCGGCAGGCCCAGAGGGTGACGTTGGTTTCTGCGAGCTGTCAGGGCTCGTGGCAGTTTCTGCTAAGGACCATATTTTAGGCTTATTGCTCACCGGAAGCGGAAAACCACCAGGTTCACCGGGAGACAGTACCCTAGTATTGTTGTTGCTGTCACTGGAGTCCTTTCCAACAGAAAGACTATTTTTTGATTTCTCGAAAACCTCATGTGCTTGTAGTGCAAGGGCCCGCCTTTTCTCCAGGCTCTCCAAGTCTGCTCGCTCGCGGGCCTCGGCCTTCTCCTCGTCGTCCTCATTGCTCTGATCCCCATCGTTGTCGTCGATCTTATCAATATCTATGCTTTCCAGATCGATTTCCTCCTCGTCTTCATGCTTCTCTGCGTCGCCCTCGTTGTCGCTGCCAAATATGTTTCCATCTTCATCCTCTTTACTCCTCGCCCCCCACGTAACCTTGTTCTCCTTCTTCAGTCTCCTCCTGGCGTTGGCGAACCAGGTGGACACCTGCGTGAGGGTCATCTTGGTGATGATGGCCAGCATGATCTTCTCGCCTTTGGTGGGGTAGGGGTTCTTCCGGTGCTCGTTCAGCCAGGCCTTGAGTGTGCTGGTGCTCTCTCGGGTCGCGTTTTTGGGCCTGGCTGGGTCACCGTACTGGAACTGGCCGTAGGGGTAGAAGGCAGGTGACGTGTGGGCAGCAAAGCTAGCCGGGTGCACGCCTGGACTGTCCTTCAGATCGTACTGGGAGCCCTGTTGCACAGAAAACACATCGTAAATGCCTCAAGGTTGTGAAGATTAATCATCTTTTAAATGCCGTTGGATTGTTAATAATGATCTCCCTGTAGGCCACGGGACGCTTGACACTGAGCTAGTTTAAGAATGCGGGAACGGGGGAAAAAAACTCCTTGCTCAAGGCAAACATGGGTCAGAGGTCTGAAAACAGACATATTTTGTGCTCTATTCTCGTAAAATGAATTATTCAGTGTTTAGAGTAGAATAATTACAGAGATAAGAATACACAAATCACTCAAATCAAGACTCCATAGACCTATGCAATAACACACAAATTATTGTGCTTAATCTTAAATCATGCACGTTACTTGTTAAGCTATAGTGTATAATAATTCCAAGTAATTATAGGTAATAAGTATTAGGCTAAGTAGTAGCCTAAGTAATAAGTAATTATAGCAAATATGTGTATTTAAAAAAAAAATCGTATCAGTTGTCCAAGGAAGAGTCCAAGGAAAACGCTTAACAACTATGACAAAAAAAATCCAAATGGGCAATGCAAACAGATGTGCCTTTGTCAACACGATAAACAATACCCATCCTATAGCATAGCATAATAGAATATGTCTCTAGGCTAGGAAAGATTAGGGAATAGAACAATTTGTTGTCAAAGAATAGAGGCTGATAGGTGCACTTCCGAGTCTGTTTTGGAGAGCAGCGTGGCCCTATCGTGAAATCAATTATACAAAAATTAGATCCATGTTTGCTCATTACACAAACGTTCAACATTCCCAACTTTTCTTACTCCTTTCTTTCCTTCAAAGCCCATTCCTCCGTGCCCTACGTAAACTCAGATCGAACATGTGACCTATTCCATCTGACAATAGCAGCCCACAAAACAATCGTAGCCATTCAGCCACTTCTTGGTAACGGTATTTTAAAACAAAAAACACGCACTGCTCAAACCACACCAATCAACCACAATGCGCCACAATATTCGGTAAACAAACGCTGAAAGCTATGTAGAAATCTGAGACCCCACAACTTTATTTTCCGCTCTACGGATAAGGTGCTCTTCAAACCATTGTTATAGCAGCTATTCTACAAAACAAAATTTAAACCAAAAATAACAAGAAATCACCCTAATACGAATAAAATGTAATGCGTCCTTACCATTTGAGAAAAGAGCGCCAGGTCCGCACTGGTATAGGGCAGAAAAGCGCTGTAATGCTGTGTGGAATACGGGTTGGCATACATGCCCAACACCGAGCTGACCGCTGCAGCAGCAGCCGTGGGGCTGGACCCGATTTCAGCACTACCTCCACGGCTGGTGGGAGTCAAAACCCCCGGCCTGTCCCCTCCATACACCGCTTGGGAGGCACTTAAATACTGTGGGTAGCCCAGCTGGGGGAAAGACATCTCCGTGGCCACGCCGTGCCCGAAACGAGCAGAATCGAGACTCCACAAAAAAGGCGAAGAGAAAGAAGTCAAAAGTTAAAAAGTGTCTTCAACGCGGAAAAGGAGAGCAGCGAGCGAACTCTTTTTCTTTGCGCGGCTTTAAATCTCAGCTTCTCGTCTTGCCGCAAGTCCCTCGGATGTGATCAGATCAACTATAGAGCTCCAACTGATGTGTCTGCCCCAAGGTCCTGGGCTGATCTCTCAGATACAATGTGAAGTTGATGCTTTGATTGGCATTCCGCTTGAGCTGCAGGCTCCTCCTCGCGCGCCCATGTGCACTGAGCATTGGCTGTGCGCGCTCTCCCTTGCCTCAGTATTGTATGCTAAATGTTTAGCATTCGAATCCATTCAGCGGACTCTTTCTGCTCTGTGACAGCCTGTCTACACGATTTTACAGCTGCCCCACACCGGCAAAATAAACTCGATAGCCACACGGAATTTATTTCACATTGATCCAAATTGTTACTAACAAGTGCATCCAGGTTCTGGGATTTAGCATTTCTCCCTCCAAGGTATTGATAGAATATTTATGTTTTCGTTACTTATCTCTCAGGATTTTCACACTGCACGTTAACACATGCTCATTTTGTCAAATCTGAGTCTTCATATAGCCAACATGCCTGGTGATTTTGACCTTGTCTTTGTTCTTCACGAAATTAACATTCATGCATATGTTTTTATTTTAGAGACGACCTATTTTATTTCCTAATCAGTTGTACCCAGACGAATGATACGAAATAGTTTTCTATGCAATGTTATAATAATGTGGCTTATCAGTGTTATGCTTTGTACTGAATGGCACAGTGGCATTTGTCCTCATTGTAAGTCAGTTAAAGTTTTTGAATGGAGGAAACTTCTTCTATTGATTTGGCAGTTAGAAAGGCATTTTAACATAGGCCTATTTTATGTGGGGATGCAAAGAACACAGACGTCTGACCAGTATTCTTGAAGGAAGATGTCTCTTTGACGCACAGAGAGAGAGAGAGAGAGAGAGAGAGAGAGAGAGAGAGAGAGAGAGAGAGAGAGAGCTGTGTCTTAGAAAGCCATAGACAACAGTAAACGTATTTCAACACACACAGGGAGGGGGGGGGGTGTATTTAAGTTCCATTGTTAACTCCTAAAAGAGATGCATGATACGAAATGCCGAGAACAGCGCTTTAAATGGATAGGGCAGATAAACAGTTGGAAAAAATGGCTAGCCACAAACGTAAGGAAAGAGACTTATCTCCCTAACTGCGGTCTGACTGTTAACGTTTTGATTTCACAGCCATGTGGTCGAGCAGTTGCAAAACAATGATCTTAGCTAATTCCGCCATATCTTTTAATCATCACAAATACGGCGCGTGTGCTCTCCCACT
>NC_085861.1:54601739-54611739 GCF_034702125.1 Engraulis encrasicolus | reverse complement strand
TTTGTGGTGATTGGTATGTAGAATTAAAAGAAATGAGACACCCAAAGCTTATCCGGCCCAATTTACCTGAACGTACCCTACTGTATGTGTATGGATCAATCTGTGCAACTCTATGGCAGCAGTAATCTTGTTTTAATATGCATAATATGTCCTGCAATGTCTGCATTGGGTTTTTATGCAGTTTACTAGACACTTTAATGTTCCTTTTGGGATCAACAAAGTTACTTAACTACACTACTACTACTTTTGCAATATCATTAACACCACTACCACCACCAACAACAACACCAACTATAACAATAATAATAGGCCTACATCTCATTTTTTCTTTCAATTTTTAGGAATTCACTCAAAATCAGTCATGCATACAGTATAGAGAGCATGACCTCTTCAACAGAGCATCACTGCAAGTTGAAAAAGAAACTGCAGATATGGATATGGTTGGCAGTGTAGGTGGACTGAAATTCGGTGATGCTCTACGTTGTTACAGAAAAAGGTCGGGGGGCAGCACTTTGCATATGTCAGTTTTATATTCACAGACATGCGTTACGCTGTATTGCCTTCTTCAGTGTGGCACCGTGGTGTTGAAACCCGCCTGTGCGAATAAAATAAAACTGACATATGCAAAGTGCTGTCTCTTTGCCTCCTTTTGCTACACATAAGGTTTAGTCCATTACCTTGAGAATTATGAAAAAGTGATAGAGTGGTGCTCAAGCCTACCACAGGAGTAAACCATATCCTTAATACGCAATACTAACATTTCAATAATTAAATAGCAAACCACATTTTTAATAACTTTTTTTAAAATGATTTTAATTTGCAACGTCTGAATTTGTATTTCCGGATTGTGAGGAATAGATTCAAGGACTTCAGTTGGACTAAACCCAATATATGCCTTCTATGCATAGCCTCTGACGCATGAACATATAGCAGAGACTATCTGTATATGAGGAGACTGAAAACTTCAGCAATTCGTTATGCCAATGGGGCACCTAAGTCTCCACCCCTTCCGGGCGGCTCATGGGGCTGGGAAAGCCAAAACCTTTGACTGGGCTTTAATGGACTGATCAAAGCTATTTTAGGATCCACCTCGCATTCCTCCGTTGATCACACATATGCTGTACCTCAGAATTAAAGATAACCAATGCTGTCTTTGTTGACTTAAATTGGCAAGCATTTTTTGAGTTGTGTGCGTGCAAAAATATGTAATTATTTGGACTACACAACAGAAGTCGCATGTCCGACGTGCAGCCACTTCAGCCGCGGTGCAGCAGCAGGGTTGGCTGTGCCTCGGTTCACGTCAAATATGCGAGGCGCACGTTGTAGTCTCTAATACAGTTTTGCGCAAAACCTAAAATAACCTTTCTTGTGTGCCGAAAATGAGTGGTCTTATGGCGCAAATCCAAACCTTTAAAATTCACTGCCATTTTATGTTAAATCCGGAGCACATGCCAAACGGGATGAGGATTTAGCTTGACTCGCTCCATTAACTCCCATTCAACATTTTGAGAGCTTCAGCCCTACGACTCGGAAGTAGAAGGGCGTGACTTAGGTGCTCCATATGGCGAGTGCTTGCACATATCCCACCTGTCCGGCAACAAGAGCCAATTGCTTGCTGAGCTGCACTGTCATTTATCCAATCATCTTGCCGCCTCGACGTGTAAGCTTTTACGACTGCTCAAATCCAATCGGTATGCCCTCGGAATCTGCTTTCGCCACAAACACATGTAGAGGAGGAAGAAGGCTATAGGTTATACATGGGTTTGTATGTGCTGATTCTTCCCGACGCACGCAGACAGGAATCCCAAAATGCTACATGGCTAGGTGTTTAACATAAGAAGTTCCATTGGACCAGTGTAGTGCGTGGTTAGAACCTGTTTTCTAACCGGCTGGATGTTGTAGCCGTTTCTGTGGTTTCTGTACTCCTACCAACTCCATTCTGGGATAACGTATCTTAATGTGAGTACATCAGAATCGATTCCTATGCTTTGTAAATTAACTTTTATTGTATAATAATAATAATAATAATAATAATAATAATAATAATAACAATAATAATAGTAATAATAATAATAATAACAATAATTTATTGTTTTAAGTGCAGTATTACCATACAACATGGTCTCAAAACACTGTAAAAACAAAAAATGAAATAAAATAAAATGGTAACACTTTATTTTAGGGATACATCTATTAGCACTAATACATACAATGTTAATGCCTGCATAAGTAACTTGTAAGGCATGTACTAAGCAAACGCTAAGGCCTACTATGCCCTTACTAAGGTTAAATTGGTAATAAATCCCTTATTGTGCATGAACAAGACATTTGCGAATACATGCCTAACAACTGTTTGATTTTCCTTTCTACATGCCTTATAAGTTACTTATACAGGCACATTGTATGTATTAGTGCTAATAGATGTATCCCTAAAATTAAGTGTTACCAATAAAATAAAATAATTAAATAACTCTAAAAGATAATAAAAGAAAATGATGTGGAAAATAAAAAATGATAATCAAAAAGTAGGCTATGGTAATTTAAACAGGCTTAAAGTGGACCTCCGGGATTTTGGACACCGGACCTCATTTCCGAGGCAGCCAGGGTGTGAACAATGTGTCCAGAACATTTTTTTCACATTCCATGCAGTCCTTGTGAATTCACATGTCCATTTTGCTAAGCTAGCGAAAGTGAACGGCTATTGGTAGCCTGCCCCCAAAAATAGTCTTATCCACTTGCAACAACATTCAAAACAACCCCGTTATTATGCCAGACTGCGAGTGTAAATATTTCACCCAAGGGTAGCATATAGATAGAGAACAGCACAGGGCCAATAACTGACCCTTGGGGTACACCACACTTAACCAAATTTAAGACAGAATTATCATTGTTAATGGCCACACACTGGGTCCAATTTGACAAGTACGACTGAAACCAGGAGAGGGCAGCACCTGGAGGCCAATATTTGTCAGGCGGCTTAAGAGTACAGTGTGACCAATAGTGTCAAACGCTGCACTTAAATCAAGAAGGAGAGGGAGAGATGCTTGGCCAGAGTCACTTGCAAGTAACAGGTCATTTGTGACTCTGATCAGGGCAGTTTCTGTGGAATGGCCAGATCGAACAGGTTCTTGTCAACCTCTGATTGTTGGAAACCGCTGTCTGCCAAAAAAATAGCTCACGTGGTTGGCTGCCAGTGTCTTGCCCCTCCTCATAACATTGTGTTGATAAACACTGAGAAACCATGTATATGGAACTGCACTTGTTTTTCCTTTTACAAATATTCCTGTCTGTGCGTTCACGTGGTTGGCTGCTTAGCATCTTGCCCCTCCCCATAGTGCAAATGTTTTTATCCAGGAAACCTATCTAAACATGGGTTCACCGTGTTCATACAGTATTTGCCTACTGCTTGAACACTATTGGCTGATGCTTAGACCAAAATAGCATATTGTTAAGTTGTTGGTAACATAACCTAAACACAGTGGGTCCGTACCTTAAACAAAAGTTCTGCTTAACACTGTAGTAGCACTTTAGCAACACACATTTTGCTTTATGCTACACACTTGCTCATGTCACTGCACACTTTTTCCTTCATAAGATACTCCATTAAAAAATGAACACTCATCATATAATTGGGAAAACACATCTGTTAAAAAACAAAACACACTGGATGTATGACAAGATTTAGGCACCGACAATAAAACACATGCTTTCAAAATGAACCACTATTCTGCCAGTTACGAAGTTGTATTCTTTATATTACATTGCACTTATTTTATTTTGCATTTATTTGTTTTACTTTGATTGCTTCTTTGCTAAATTCACACCTTACTACACTCAAACAAAACAACAAAAAGCGCAATGGTACTAAGAGTAGAATATGGATTATGGCATTGACTGACTCACATACTGTAAAACCTAGCCTGATGCCAGGAGTAGCCTTTTGTCTTCATCATCACATGTTATGTATGAACATGATAGTTTGTAGAAATACACGTAATAGTGTAATTCTCAGAACACAACCAAGCAAGCACTTGAGCAAACTGACAGAACATGATATCATTTTGATGACGTCATGTAGATGTCAGCTGCACATTGTGTCTGGAAATGTATTGTTCTTCGTTACTGTAAGAATACCTCATACCCAAGCAAAGTATATTGACTAGGTTTTTCATTACAGCATGTTGATGTCAACCACATATTTATATCATATTTAGATGTTTGAACATTTGTGAATATACCCAATACACAAACAAATGGTCCATAAGCTCACCTACAGTACACACTGTTGTGTTTAGAGTGATGTTGAGTGATGTAGAGTGTGTTTGAGATACATTTTGCTTCAGTTTAATGTCCTGCACTGTAAGGTACAGTTAGCCTATGTATATACAGTATTGAATTTTGGGGTCTTGTGAAGATGTACATTCTGTGAGACTGAATAGACTGTTACAAAAAGAAAGACTGCTGTGTTTTGTATAAAGCACAAAACTGTTTTAACAACAACTACTTTGTTTTCTCATTTGGTGCTAATGTGTGTCTTTTGACATGAAAGTGAGGTTTTGACAAAAGATTGTCAAGTTTTTATGGCAATTTTTAGGTTTTGATAGCAGGGTTTCATGTTGGCATATATGTGCAGGGTTTATCTCCAAGTGTTGAGAGTTATTGGCTTGTATGTAGAGTTTTGACTTTATGAGCCAAATTTTGCAAATTGTGTGCAAGCAGTAGGCAAAATGTTGTGAGGAGGGGCAAGACATTAGGCTCGTTCGTGACGAAGCAGTGCTGCTTTTAGAAAATCCTAACCACAGTGCATCAAACTGACAAAGTGCGTATGCTCGCTGCTTAGCAAAAGCAGCACTGCTTCGTCACGAACGAGCCTACTGGCAGCCACATGAGCCACATGAGCTATTTTTTTTACCAACAGCTGTTTCCAACAATCAGAGGTTGCGTTGTGCGCAGCTAATGGGCTCGTTCTTGACGAAGCAGTGCTGCTTTTGCTAGGCAGTGGGCATGCACACTTTGCCAGTTTGATGCATTCTGGTTAGAATTTTGTAACCACAATGCATCAAACTGGCAAGGTGCGCATGCTCGCTGCTTTGCAAAAGCAGCATTGCTTCGTCACGAACGAGCCTAGTGTCGCGCAGCCAGGAGAAAACAAAACTTTAGAACCCATGTATATAAGTAAACACAATCTTTCTCTCAATCTGATGCTTATTGCCCTACACTGAGTCAGTCATGAAGACAAATATCTGCATTAAAATAAGCCTTATATCACCACAGTGCTATACATGGGTTCTCAGTGTTTATCAACAGGATGTTATGAGGAGGGGCAAAACACTGGCAGCCAACCACGTGAGCTAATTTTTTGACCGACAGTGGTTTCCAACAATCAGAGGTTGAGTTGTGCTCATCTAGGTTCGTGCCGTCAGGTTATAAACAAAATTTAGAACCCATGTATATTTGCCTCCAAGGGCAAAGGTGACCCAAAAAGGCAACTAAACCCAAGGGCTGTGGCTAAGCACATCGGGCAGGGTGGAGTTCATTCATATCCATCACAGCTCCTGACAACCTAGCACATCTTACAATACACCGGCCTCACCTCACATGACTCATATACATACTTTAATCTGAATCATTATCAGTGATCAGTCATACAAAACAATGATGTATCTTAAAGTAAAGTACACAAAATAGTCCACAAAAGGAGCTAGCAACTTAGAAAGGACATTAGTGGAGACAGATGTTACAACAACATCTTGTTTATATTACCTTTCCTTTGTGTTTCCTGTTGTATAAAATTGGTTTTGATACGTAAATGTGTGGCAGCCTTGTTTCTTTATGACAAGTAAAACAAGAATACTTCATTTTTGCAACATTTAACAAACAATTTTCTTATAAGAGATGTCTCGTTTCCACATCAGTTCCTGAGCTGTAGGACTGATCTCCTCACACAGAAATCCTAAAGCCCTTTAATGAGCTCTTTAATGAGCGATGTGTGGCTTAATTAGCCAAAGAGCCACACCTGTATCACTCAGTTGAGGGCCTGGCAGCTCTGGAAGATCATTCAATTAAAAAAAACCTCCTGTGTCCCAACACTTAATACGGTATTTATCTCCCTCGGAGGATATAAGTACCAGTCTTTTCCAAAAAGGTGGTTAATAAACCAGGTTAAGTTAACCTTGAGGTAGTGGTAAATCATCTAATAGAAGAGCACAGTGCACTTTGTTTCTAGTGATGTTGACTGATTACGTCCTCGATTGTAAGTCGCTTAGGTTAAAATGAAGCGTCTGCCAAATGCAGTGTAATGTAATGTGATAATTATATGCCTGGGTCAAAATGACCCGAACACCTATGTAACAAAAACACCTTACAAGGGTTAACCAAATAACACTGGCTGGCTGTCTTGTATTAGGTGTCTAGATTAGTTGCTGTTGGAATACCTCAAAGCATTTGTTTAATGTTCACTTACTTAGTATTGCACTTAGCATATCAGTTCCATAGTTTTGGACCTTAATGAACTTTTTTATTACTTCAGTCTCCCATCTCATCTTCTTCTCTCTCTTTTTGTGACAACAAACCCCACACTTAAATTATTAGTCAAAATCATGAGAGATCAGTGAGAGGGGAAAACAAATCACAACATCAAAAAGAAACTTGAAGCTCACAAAGAAGAAGTCATGGAGAGAAGTCCTAATACTGCTGCTGCTGTTTCTGCTGTAAAGACATTATCCTGTTTAGGATCAGTGGAGATCCCACACTTAAAGAGATGGGTTTTAACTTTTCAGAGAGAAAAGAAGAAAAACTTCACCCCTTGCACATGTAAAAAGGCCAGCTAGGGTCCTGGATAGTCCCAGGGGGCTTCAGTCAGAGGTGATTAGTGTGGGGTGGGTCATAGTCTTGTGTGTTTGTGTGTGTGTTTGTGTGTGTGTGTGTGTGTGTGTGTGTGTGTGTGTGTGTGTGTGTGTGTGTGTGTGTGTGTTGTGTGTGTGTGTGTGTGTGTGTGTGTGTGTGTGAGAGAGAGAGAGAGAGAGAGAGAGAGAGAGAGAGAGAGAGAGAGAGAGAGAGAGAGAGAGAGAGAGAGAGAGAGAGAGAGGACGTGGGGGGTTGAAATGTGAGAAGGGCTTGTTAATTGTTTTGGCTCTTTTCTGAGGGAAACATATCAGCGTGTGATCTGGGGGGAGGTTAAGTGCCTCTTTGGCCACAGGGGCTGAGATAATTAATAGCCACTGTGGCGCTCCCTAGCTCTCTCCTCGCGTGTGTGTGTGTGTGTGTGTGTGTGTGTGTGTGTGTGTGTGTGTGTGTGTGTGTGTGTGTGTGTGTGTGTGTGTGTGTGTGTGTGTGTGTGTGTGTGTGTGTGCGCACGGGAGGGCTTTAAGGATGCTTCTTCGCCTGTAATGACCTGATAAACACACAGGCCAGGTCACCCAGGAGCGTCAGATTAGTGGCGTTAAGGTGACACTTTAACACCTTGAGCAGTCACATACTGGAGCGCTGCATGTCACTCTCCACTCGCCGTGTGCCTACCACACCAATAGGCTACAGCTCAGTTATAGCCATGCAGTTTATTGTTCTAAGATTATGATGCCATGTAAAGTTTTTGAAAAGTAAGTAATAAATAAATGGACGAGGCGAGCTACATTAACAGTGAAGTGCGTACCATATTGATGTCACTGTTAACTGCCTTTGGGTAAATCGTGTGTATCTTTGTATGAATTACATTGTAAATCGGAAATGTATGTGTTCCCAGATGATGAGCTAGACCCGAAATGTTTATCCCTTGCCTGGCGGTTTTATTTACTTTATTAGGCTTTGTTTAATACAGTTTTAATTTTGCATTCAGCTCTTGTGTGCGACTCCTTTCTTCCTTTTCGCCATACTGTTTTTGGAATTGCGCACTGAGCAAAACGCTCAGAAAAAGACATTGGCGCGGACGCCAACCCCACCATTGCAAATCGGAAATGTATAAAATAGTTCCATGTTTAGCCTATGTGCATCCTCAATAGGCCTGCTGTTGTGGCTTCGAAGTGAGGGAGGCTGTTGCAATTAAGAAAAAAAACCATGCGGTGGTCTTCATGTCCTGACGCCTTGCTGTTCACCTTTGACACTGTTAAGAGTTTACACAATTTATCACCATGGTGCTGGGCGCTGACTAAGACTTATAATGCCTGTTAGCCATGTGATTAGCCAAGTTTTATAACCTATGGTAAACATAATTGTAACCATTCATCAAACTGACATACATAATACATAATCTCCTCGAGTCCATGGGGTCTTTACAATAAATACCAAATATATTTACATACTTCTAAACTGTGTAGTTCAGTGCACTCCTGAAAGAGGGTGGGAGTGTGAATGCTGAAGGCTTATAGCTATATTCTGTATTACAGAGCATAGCGCGATAGCTTGTAAAAGCGCTTTGGAGAAGGAGATGAGTCCATTCTCCATTTACATACAACATGGTGCTTCTGAGCCCTGACCCGCTCTATCTCATTGTCGGGAGACACTGCTGTACACCACAGATCAGGCTTAGTCCTGGCCTTTGAAGCCCCTGTTTGTGTACCGCTTCTCAGGACTTTAAATGGAGAATATGCATACATGCAGAATTACATCTAATCCATGCAGGACGGGTTGGGAAGGCCAAATAAGAAAAAAAAACGTGAATAAAAGGGGAAAACGGGTCTTTGTGGCCTCTCTGTGTGTGTGTGTGTGTGTGTGTGTGTGTGTGTGTGTGTGTGTGTGTGTGTGTGTGTGTGTGTGTGTGTGTGTGTGTGTGTGTGTGTTGTGTGTGTGTGTGTGTGTGTGTGTGTGTGTGTGTGTGTGTGTGTGTGTGTGTGTGTGTGTGTGTGTGTGTGTGTGTGTGTGTGTTTTGCTGGAGATGTTTATACAGCGTGTTAGTGAGAGCATGCAAATCTGCTTTCAAATGATATTATTTTGACTTTCATTTCTAAACAGGGTTAATTGAAATGGTGGTGCTGATGGCTCGACGCCTGTGAAAATATTCTTTGAAATAGAAAGCTTTGATAGCAAAAAAGGCGATGTATAGATAGGCATCTCTCTCTCTCTCTCTCTCTCTCTCTCTCTCTCTCTCTCTCTCTCTCTCTCTCTCTCTCTCTCTCTCACGCACGGACAGACAGTCAGACACACACACAGCAAGAAAATGCTGTCACTTTCATCCCAGACAACGTCCAGATTTGTATTCAGATTCATGTGCTGTTGATCAATGTGTGTGAACTATTGACAAGGAAACTGTCTTAGGAAATGGGCATGAATAGATAGGGAAGCACCCACCACCCTCCATCCAAAGCGTTCTCTGATTGATGCCGTAATAAAAGTGATGGATATTACAACTGTGCTTGCCTCGTCTGGTAATTGCAACAGCAGTTACTGTAATGGCAACACGTGCAAATAAACCATGTGATGATAACTCTTAATGTACATTTAAAAAGAGAGAAATTTCATGAATTTGTATTTTTTTTAACAGTTGGCCCTTTGGTCCAGAGGTAGAGAAAGGTTTTTGATGTGCATCAAGGTGTGCTGAGGCTGACCCTCTCATGTGTAGGTAAGCCTGTAGGTACACCTATGAAGTGCAGGTGTGTGTGTGTGTGTGTGTGTGTGTGTGTGTGTGTGTGTGTGTGTGTGTGTGTGTGTGTGTGTGTGTATGTATATCTGTGTGCACTTGTGTATGTGTATGTGTGTGTCTCTGTGTACGTGTGTGTGTGCGTGTGTACATGTGCGTGTGTGTAGGCATATCCGTGTGCGTGCGTGCATGTGTGTGTTTGTACGCATACAGTATGTGTGCATCAGTATCTGTGTGCACACATGTATGTGTTTCATACATTCAGTACAGACACACACACACACACACACACACACACACACACACACACACACACACACACACACACACACACACACACACACACACACACACACACACACACACACACACACACACACACACACACAGCGCTACCGCTTAGCCGTTGGTCTTGTATAGCCACTCAAA
>NC_085861.1:54556739-54564239 GCF_034702125.1 Engraulis encrasicolus | reverse complement strand
GTGTGTGTGTGTGTGTGTGTGTGTGTGTCTGTCTGTGTGTCTCTGTGTCTGTGTGTGTGTGTGTGTGTGTGTGTGTGTGTGTGTGTGTGTGTGTGTGTGTGTGTGTGTGTGTGTGTGTGTGTGTGTGTGTGTGTGTGTGTGTGTGTGTGTGTGTTCCTGCGTGCGTGCCGGTAAGCGTGCCTCTGTGTGTGCATGTGTGTGCGTGCATGTGTGTGCGTGCACATGTTTACTCATTCTTTGTTATTTTTTGGGGGACATTCAGGCTGAATTATAGAGACCCTGTATGAATACACTGCATTCCTGTAGAATAGGCATACATTATTATATACATTTGTATATGTATTGTAAATTAGTAGGTAGTCGACGTGGTAAGCAGGGTGAGAAATTAATTCCAAATCTTCATACAGTTTTCAGATTTAGAGGTTAGGAAATTGTCCTGTGCTGTAGAACCAGGTGGTTTGTATCATCAGTGTGAGCCCTTTTTATCAGCTGTTTATTTTTATTTTTGTTTTTCCTTCATCCTTACAAACTTACCTCAGTGTGAAATATGTAATGCGTTTTGAGATATGTAGGCTATTGACTTACATGCTTTGAGAGATACCTGGAGTCAGATCAGAGAGATACGGCACACAACACCACATCATGTACGGACAACTGTAACTTTTTTCTGCCTTTTGAATGTCTTTTAGTTGTAAGAATATGACCATCATCCTTTCGGGGCATGTATACACATTGCTTTGTACATTTTTGAGCATCCAAACGTGTGTTGCGTTTCTCTAACAGATGCTCCAGATCACCTAAAGCGAGCGCTTTGAACAAGAGCTGAGGGACTGCTTCTGCTCTCTATCTCTCTCTCTCCCTCTCTCCCTCTTTCTCACACATCTCTCTGTCTCTCTCTTTCTGTCTCTATCTCTCTTTCGCTCTTTCCTTCTCTCTCTCTCTCTCTCTCTCTCTCTCTCTCTCTCTCTCTCTCTCTCTCTCTCTCTCTCTCTCTCTCTCTCTCTCTCTCTCTCTCACACACACACACACACACACACACACACACACACACACACACACACACACACACACACACACACACACGTACACAGGTAGGAGGAGTGGAACGGATGGCTGCGTTTGATCTGGTCTTGTAGTCGTCTTAGCAGCCACGTCTGGGCTGGGCTCTGCCGCCTCTGGACGGGAGCTTCTTCACTGGAACATGGGAGATAGACATCACACAGGCTGCCTCAGATACACCTCTTAGGCTTGGCTTTACTCTGGCCGTACAGGGAATGATGATCGCAGATAAAAGTGAAAATCTGAATCGACACTTGGACTACTTTTTAACTTTTATTTATTTATTATATTCTCTGTATTTCTTTTGGGGGGGGGCGAGGGGGAAGTACCTCAGTTCAACATCAGGAATACCAGTATTTGAATCATGGGCACTACAGTTGATCAACGCGTATAAACAAGCATGGCACAATGAACTCCCATTCATGCACAACAGTTGAAAAAATACCTACAAATGGGATGGTACAAATGTCCCCGTTTATCAAATCATGTTACATTAATTCAACAGTAAACTATAATAATATTGAGAATCCAGAGTACAGCAGAGATCAAACGAATCAACAGAACATCAAACCATAACAAAGTGTGCACAATAACAATTTAAACACACACACACACACACACACACACACACACACACACACACACACACACACACACACACACACACACACACACACACACACACTATAACAACACCACAATTCTGGCCAAATGCTCAAGCTAATGAATTTTAGGGTTCTGCCAGATTCCACGGTAGCGTTAGCCGGTCCAACAGCCCCTAACCGCAAGGAGCTTCAGAGCCACCATTTTAACCGTGTGCCAGCCAGTGCCTAGTCCAGCGCCAATCATCATGCCAGCCAATCACCAATGCCAGCCAGGGGCAGTGTGGGCCAATCAGCCGGCCTACGAGATGCCTCTGTCCCCTCTGTCCGCCTGTGCCACCACACCCCCTTGCCAGGCCCTCATCACCAGAGCGCCACCAGGTCCAGGAGAGTGGGCATTGGGCAACGGGCAGGACGGGAGGGAGGAAGGTTGGGACGGGGTGGGTTTGGGCAAGCCTACGTGCTACGGCTGGCATGGGTTCTTTCATTCCGATAGCCACCGTCTCGCCCCTTACGGTACCGCGGGGCAGTGTCATGGCATTCCCACGTCCCCCTAATGAAGACCTGCTCACACCACAGAGCAGCCGGTGGGATTATATGTAACCAGTGTATTTGGGCATACCTGATTTGTTGCATGGATATGTATTACCTTATTTTGTTGTATGGAAATGTATTTCATTTTTATTTTATTCTCAAAACAAATGAGGAGGGTAGTAGAATTATGAGGAAGGTACTAGGTTTTTAGGACATGTTGTGCCATTTTATTGACGAATGACTAGATATTAATTTTGGGAGATGACGACTGGCACATACCCGGGTATTTTTGAAAGCAAAGACCTTTCCCTTTGTTTGTACCCTTCATTTACACACAAACATGGGTTTTTCCTCTGAAAACAAATCTGTCTCAAAACTTGGGCAAAGGTGGAGGTTTTTGAAATGCCTGGTTTGATGTTTGTATATATAAACAGAGGAGAACAGAGACTTTAATGGCTTTCTTCTTGCAGCACGCAGGCTAAATGTATTTACGACAGCTCTTGGCAGAATATTTATGCACATTCGCAGATGGTGTGAACGAAAATATTAGGAGGGAAGAAAAATATTTACCAAAATACCCGCTTTTGTGTAAACATCAGTTGGAGTCTCTTTGTTTATTCCAATGACATTACTCCATCCGTTAGGTTGTCCAGAGTAAAGCTATACCCACATCTCAAGAGCCTCGCCGTAGAGGAGTGTTTCTCAACCTTTTTTGAGCAAACGCCCCCTTGGCCTCATCTCAAGCCTGCCAACACCCCCTTGACATCATCATAAGCCTGACAACGCCCCCCCAACCCTTGGTATTAAAAATTCAAATGGACTAATACCCCCCAATGGCAACTAAGCACCGCCCCTTTTCAACTGTTCTCAACGCCCCCCATCCTAGAGCTCCCCAACGACCCCCAGAGAGCCTGGATGAACAGTGGTGCCAGTTTCAGGATAATAGCATCAAAACTGTACCGTGTTTCGTCTCTAGTGCTGGACATTTCACAGGGTAGATGATCTACCTGTGGAGAGTGTTCATTACAATTAGTTTCATAGTATTAGATTACACTGTGACACCCATCTGTTATTGTGATTACACAGGGCACAACAGCACACATCAATGTAGACATTATACTATTACACTTGGCTGGTGCTCCTACCCAGACAAACTTTCAATTATTTAGGATGAAATTAGCAGGGATTTTATTTGTATGTGTCGAATCTACGTTACGATATTGTTTTTTCGGCAGTGTCCTTGCTAACCAGTTAGCAACTAAATTGATTGCCATTGGGAAATTACATTTCAATCAAGTAAAGTTGCTAACTTAGTTAGCATCGATGCTGTTGAGAAACACACACCCGTTTGGAAATCAGTTTACTTCAGCTTTTTTACATTCGAAATTCAGAGGAATGTGAAGCTTTTTACTTTCATAGTCTGTGATTGACACCTCTACGGTCCTATATTATGATTGCATCGTTACGCGTAAACACTATCCCATTTTACGAGCACACTTGGATCTCGGCCTCGGTGCTCGCTGCTGTAGCTTATGCTGTGAGATGCTATCAAATGTACCATAAATGTCTGGTGTTCGTACATGCTTATTATACCACCTCAACCAACCATAAAGCGGATTTCATCTTGTATGGCAGGTACTTTCACACATTGTCTCACTTAATTAGATTCTTCACAGGCAGCCTGAAGCTGTTCATAAAATAGTCGCGCACATTTTTGCCTCAACAAAAAAAAAGAAATACCAAAGGTTATTTCCTTGATATTGTTTCATCAAGTGATAGAGAATATTTCCAGAAGTTTAATTTATGGAATTGTGTTTATGGTTTGAATAAAAATACGCATGCATCATATGATACAGTATGTACATGAGCAGTATTCCATACATAGAGAAACAGTAGGTGATGCTTTGCTTCAGTGATTGTTTGTGTGTGTGTGTGTGTGTGTGTGTGTGTGTGTGTGTGTGTGTGTGTGTGTGTGTGTGTGTGTGTGTGTGTGTGTGTGTGTGTGTGTGTGTGTGTAGACACAGGGCATGTGATGCGTCAGTGCGGTAGTGTTGGAGTAGAATTAGTGCTTGCAGGTTAGTGCATGCTGGTTAGTGCAGGTTAGTGCATGCTGCATGTCGCTTCTGCTTGTTGCTCTCTGCTTTCAGCTACGGCCACCGGCTAGCCACCTCCCAAGGGGGGAGGCGAAAAGAGGAGCCGAGCGCGTAAGTCTCCTCTGCCGGTACACAGCCTCTCCATTGCCAAGACCTGTACACGCCTCCTCGTGGCCACGCACGGTAACTGGTACCTTGCGGTTCCAGGCAAAGTTGTATGGGATCTCGGAGTAGCAGGGGGCCCCAGAGACGTGGTATGCAGGCCCGCTACAATGTGGACACGCCCTGCTGCCCGTTAACCCCTGCCCCAGCTATGGGCAAATAGCAAAGACCTCAACGGTGGACCAGGCGGAGGATGGCAACAGGGAGATGTACCACAACGGCTGGGAAGGCGGATGAAGGCTAGGGGAGTAAACCCTGAACACAAATCTGCAGGTGGGGACAGGCAATAGGCAGAACCCAGCAGACCGGATTACTGGCAGTCCCTTGCAGCTTGAATCAGAGTGAAGGTCGTTGTGAGTTCCTCATGCCACTGGAAGCTACTCTGTTCAAGCGAAGAATGGTGGGAGTAAGGACTGCGCACCCCTACCCTCACCCTAATCTCTTCCCTAGCGCAAGCTCCTTGTTCCATCCCCCTTTCCTTTCCACCCCAGCCCCCTAGCCCCCACCAAAGCCCTGTGGCGATGTGGAATGGCGGCAGGCACAGGCCAAGGATGTGGCTGGAAGTGCCTAGTCAAACCATGCACACAGGCGGCAGTGGAGTGGAGTGACGGTCGTTGTGTTGTGGGATGGGGCAGCGCATCACCTCGGCAGCTTCCACTGTGACTGAGCAGCTCCACACTGCTCACCCCTGACGGGGAAGGACCTGGAAAAGGTGGTATAAAAATTGTCTGCTCCCTATACTCTGGATGGCTAGCCGCAGCCATCGGAGCATCCCCTACTGCGGCCGAAAAACAAAGAAGAATATTCACCTGAACATTGCCACCTGGAATGTTCGTACCCTACTGGACATGCCTGAAACATCCAACAGACCTTGCCGAAGGACAGCTCTTGTGGCCCTTGAGCTTGCAAGATACAACATAGATATTGCAGCCCTCAGTGAGACAAGATTACATGGCGAAGATTCCCTGACGGAAGTGGGTGCAGGCTACACCTTCTTCTGGAAAGGGGTCCCCGAAGGCATGCGTCGTAACCACGGTGTGGGTTTTGCTGTGAAAACCAAACTGCTACAGCAAATCCCAGAATCCCCTGTAGGCATCAGTGAGCGCCTGATGACATGGCGCATTCCTCTTGCCAAGAAGCGCTTTGCCACACTCATTAGTGCTTATGCACCAACCCTGGATGCAGATGACCACACAAAAGAAGATTTCTACCATCGTCTTGACGAAGTCATCCAGAAAGTCCCAGCCGCAGACAAACTCCTTCTTATGGGTGACTTTAATGCACGAGTGGGCAACGAGCATCTCATCTGGAAGAAGACCATTGGTCAACATGGAGTTGGGAAAATGAACAACAATGGGCACCGTCTACTATCCCTCTGTGCAGAGCACGAGATGCTTATTACTAATACCACCTTCCAGATGAAAAAGCATCTCAAAACTACCTGGCAACATCCCAGATCCAAACACTGGCACCTTTTGGACTACATCATAGTTCGCCAAAAGGACAGACAGGATGTAATGATCACTAGAGCTATGCGGGGAGCAGAGTGCTGGACTGACCACCGCATGGTTAGATCCAAACTACGCCTAGTCATCCCACCTTGCTGTTCCAAGACGGCCCCAAAGACTAGAAGACTAAACACCACCGCTCTCTCCAACCGAGACACCATTAATGACCTCCGTCGCCACCTTGCATACAACCTCTCTTCTGTCCCAGAGGAAGCTGATGCCAAAGACTGGCCAGTTCTATCTGCCGCCATCCACTCTGCCGCCTCAACAGCCCTTGGCACCAAAGTCAGGAAACATCAGGACTGGTTTGACAACAACTCTCCCCACATCCATGTGACTCTGCAAGAAAAACAACAGGCCCACAAAGCCCTGCTCTCCAACCCACAGTCATCCATGCTAAAAGCCAACTATACTAAGGCTAGAGCCCAGGCACAGCTGTCACTAAGGACCATGGAGGACACCTGGTGGCTGGAGAAAGCAAAAGAAATCCAACACCTTGCTGACTGCAGTGACACGCATGGCTTCTATGATGCAATCAAAGCTCTCTATGGACCAAGGAAGCAAACCCTTACTCCTGTTAGATCTGCTGCTGAAGACAACCTCCTGAAGGACCGCCAAGAGATCCTCGAGCGTTGGGCTGAACATTTTAAAGGTCTCCTCAATCACAGCAACCCTGCAGACCCCAACATCCTTGAAAAGGCGCCAGCTATGCCTCAGATGCGACATTTGGACAGCCCTCCTGACTTCAAAGAAACATCCAAGGCAATCAGGAGCTTGAAAAATAACAAAAGCCCAGGACCCGATGGCATCCCTGCGTAGGTGCTCAAACAAGGGGGCTATCTCCTCACACGCCGCTTACACCTCTTGATCACCAAGATCTGGCAGTCTGAGAGCGTACCCCAGGACTGGAAGGATGCCAACATCGTCGTTTTCTATAAGCAGAAAGGGGACAGAGCAGACTGTGGCAACAGTCGAGGAATTTCTCTCCTCTCCACAGCAGGCAAAGTCCTTGCAAAGATTATGCTTTCCCGACTGGTTGCATACATCTCAGAACTTACTCTGCCTGAAACACAGTGTGGCTTCCGTAGGTGCAGATCCACAACCGACATGATATTTGCTCTACGACAACTACTCGAGAAAAGCAGAGAGCAGCGCAGAGACCTCTACATCGCTTTCATTGACCTCAGCAAAGCTTTTGACACCATTAACCGCGACTTGCTCTGGACACAACTTGGCAAACTTGGTGTACCACCGAAGTTCCTCTCTATCCTGCAACAACTACAAGAAGGCATGCAAGCCAGAGTTGTAATGGGAGGACATCAGTCGGATCCCTTTGAGGTCAATGTTGGAGTGAAGCAAGGTTGTGTCCTGGCACCAGTGCTGTTCAATTGCCTCCTCGCAGCAATCACTCGACTTTTCCACCGCGCTCTGCAGCACAAAGATGGTATAGACCTGGAATACCGCCTTGATGGCAACCTCTTCAACATCAGGCGGCTCCAAGCTCAGACAAAAACATCAACCTGCCATATCCATGAGCTCCAA
>NC_085861.1:54546739-54551739 GCF_034702125.1 Engraulis encrasicolus | reverse complement strand
AAACGAATCACACAAATACAAACAAAGGGATATTGCAGGCTGATAATGCAACTGTGCTCCCCTTTGTTTTCTTTTTTCAGGCCAACACCCCAGCCATATCACAGTGGTCTGTGGTCTTCAATTTGACGATGGATTCTATATTGTTATAAAATGTAGTGATTGAAAAAAAAAACAAAGCTATGGCTCCATGGAGAGGTAAGGGACTGTTCGTAATTTACCGGGGGGGGAGGGCTGGTGCGTAGGGGGGGGGAGGGCCATGATGAAAAAAAATGAGGTGGAGGGGAGGGCCATGGCAAAAAAAATCGGAGTTAGGGGGAGGGCCATGGGAAAAAAAACGAATTTATTTTATTTTATTTTTATTTATTTTTTTAAACAATAATAAAACATGCTCTGAAACACATCGCTTTGCGATGCACGGTCCCGGTGCATAGCTATAGCACTGAAGCGTGTATCTAGTCAAAAAACTATCAGGTGCAGCTGTAGATTGCCCGCGCTGACTCTCTTTCACTGTAGGATTGCTAGTGCTACGGAGGAACATTGAGCATCATAGAAAATGCCCGTGAGCAAATATCAAACTAGCTGAGTTGAACTATATGAGCTAAACAGTTTGGGAAGTTTTGACAACGAATTGGATGGGCATTTCCAGAGGAATTTTGGAGAGGTGTTGTAGTCAACTGGTGGTCACAGCCTCTGGTAAGTCATGATTTTATTTATTGGCACCGCCGTGTGCTTTACATTTGTGTTCAAAGAACTTTTAGACCCCAACCAGACCGGAAAGAACAGTACCTAGGCCTAGACGTACTTTGGTAGAACGGTGCAGTGACGCGAGTTTGTTTTGTTAGCTTGTGGTGTCAAGGTAGTAATAAAAGTGGTATTAACGGCGATGTGTTGGCCATGCATCATAAGGTCTTGAAACCATTGGAGGAGCTAACTTGTTGTGAAGAGAAGTCTCATCACTTTGGTGAACAAAAACGGACCAACTAAGCGAGGAATTATGTACATTTAAAGCGTGACGGGAGAAGGGAATGTCACCAAAGTTGTGCATCGTGTCAGGTACTTTTGTTTCTTGCTGTGGAGATTGGATTCGTAGAAGCGTGTATTGGTATGCTAGGTCTTGCCTGTTGCTGGTGAAGTAGTCTAGCCTAGCCTCGGAGTTGGCTATGGGGTGAATCTGAAGGAGAGCACAGCCGATGGTGTGCCTGGCTTGTCTATCATCACAGTTGTCAAAGTTGAATTGCCGCGGTGTGTAATGGCTGTGCTATTGTTGGATGTTTTGGAATGTTGTACTGGTTCTGTTTTGGCAATTTGTTCCTTTTGCCTCTTGCTGCTGATTTGACCACCATAGCACCACCTATTAATGCGTCTTAATGGCCTACGTTAAATGCAAACTAAAGGTGGCTTTCTCATTCTCCCTGTATCAATAGCCGGCAATGGCTCGAGCTGCTTTGGCGCTTAGCCTACTTCTTGCTCCGATCACATCCCGAACTCTTTGGCCGTCAGAGTGTAATTGCATTCGGGAAGGTAGAGCTATGCCTGTGTGTGTGCGTGCGTGCTTTTATGCGCGGTCTGGGAGACAGGACAGGGGTCCTGATCGAGATGCACCTGATCCACAGTCGCAATTGCAAGAAAATCTAAATTATTTGAAAGCCCGGTCACCTCTCACGAGTGCATCGCATAGCCTAGTCAAAGCATTTCTTCTAATTTCACACATTGCACACTGCCCATGCTGAAGAGACAAACTGTCAAGGCAGCGCGATTTGCTCGTGAACGCGCCCTCACCTCCACATCAGGTGCGCGTTTCACTTCCGCAAGAAGAACTTAATAATGTCAAAGTGAGATGTTAAAGAAAAAAAAAGTTAAATCTAGCCATCCTTGTTTAGGCTACATAAAACATGAGGAAGTTGCATCTAAAAACCAGATTTTTTTTTCACATCACCCCCTGGTCAAAACCAGTTCCTGCGTCCCTGGCTTCGCTACTGTGCTGAACATGTAAAACGTACCTTGTGAAAGGCGCTGCTTGTCGAGCAGGGAAATATTGAAGCTGCGGTGGGGAAACTCTATCCACTTTGTAGTTTACAGTAGTAACAACTCGGACATTGGTATTGAAATGGAAGTTTTTATTATCATTATTATTATTATTATTATTATTATTAGTTTTACTTAACACGTAAACAAAATAGTGAAGGCAATTTGTCTTGGTGACAGTGGAGTTAAAAGGCATCCCATGCAGCCGCAGAGGTAGATTCTAGCGGCTTAGGTACAGTATCCACTGATATCGATAGCACATAATAGGCCTAGTGCAGACAACCGCCCTTGATGTAGGCTATACTCTGACTGTTCTCATGATGGTTGTTCATCTACCAATTTTACATATTATTATTTTTTACCTGTAGGGGGAGGGCCATGGGAAAACAAAATTGAAATGGGGGGAGGGCCATGGGGAAAAAAATTGAGGTGGAGGGGGGGGCCATGATTTTTTTTTTTGACCGGACTTCCAGCGCACCAGCCCTCCCCCCCCGGTAAATAACGTACAGTCCCTAAACAGTCCTGAACCATTATGGTGGGAAAGGTTCTTCACAACTGAATTGGTCTGAAGTGAGATTCAGATTACAATGTTAGATCATAAATGATTCTTCCAAGAACTGTTGCCTCGTTGGTTCTTTGAAGCACTATACAAAGGGAAGAATATTTGAATGGAAGAACATTTTTTTGTTGACTCTACCCCGCCACGCCACACTCTCTTCAGTAAGGCATCCCTGTCCTCCTCTGCCTGTCTCTCCATCATAAACACCACTACACAGACCAACAGTATCTCTTTCCCAGTGCTCTGTTTTGTTCCACTCCTCGACAGCAATGATAAGGCTTCTCGGAGTGGGGAAGGCTGGATGGCTGGGCTGGGGTTGAACTGGTGGAGAGGCGACCGGCAGTTGAGCTGCGTTGCATAGGGTGGGGTGGGGCAGAGGTTAAAGGGAAAAGATAGCTCATGTCATCGCCTCGCTCTCGCGCCGAGGAAGAACTGGCTCAAAATAGTCGAGAGGAGGAAGTGACATGCTGATAGAGACCTCAAGCAGCTTCACGTCACAACTCAACACGCCTGGCTGTGTGTGTGTGTGTTTGTGTGTGTCCTCCCCAAGACATACGCACGCACGCACGCACACACACACGAGCGCACACACACACACGGGCAGACGCTATCGCCATCAAAGCTCCGTGCGTGTGAGGGGGCCACAGCCTTTCCCAGGCTCTCAGGTCTGGGAGTAATTATACTATTGACCCCATGTCTGCAGCTCAGGACTCACTCAGCCCATGGGGTGTGTGTGTGTGTGTGTGTGTGTGTGTGTGTGTGTGTGTGTGTGTGTGTGTGTGTGTGTGTGTGTGTGTGTGTGTGTGTGTGTGTGTGTGTGTGTGTTCGGGGGCACAGCCAAGGGGGTGCTGATGGACCAGCTCACTGTTTGTCAAAGACAAAGCTAATCTGATGACCTGTGAATGATTAGCCGACCACCGCGGGCTACAGGAATGAAAGAATGACACTTGCTCTCCATCACTGCTTTCATTAGTATTATTATCATTATTATTAGTAGTAGTATTAGTATTAGTAGTAGTAGTAGTAGTAGTAGTAGTAGTATTACTATTATATATTTTATTATGATCAAACTTGAGTTAAAATATTATATTGTGTAATTATAAACTGTCTTATAATTATAAAATGTGTCTTAAAAGCAAACAGACAATGCATCATCAGTTTGTCGTCATTGTTGGCGATATGGCAGTACTCTCTTTGGTCTTTATTTAGCCGTGGTGTTGGTTCGCGGAGGTGATGGTGATGGGTGACGGTTGATGGGACTTTATATTGGTGATACTGGCCTGACGTAATGGCCTTTAGGAGGGGCAGCCTCACTGTGCTGAGGTAATGCGCTTAAGCTGGGCTATGCCACTGTTGTGTTGGAATGAGAGAGGTGAAATTCCCCACCCAAGCCATGAGTGACTGTAGATGTGTGTGTGTGTGTGTGTGTGTGTGTGTGTGTGTGTGTGTGTGTGTGTGTGTGTGTGTGTGTGTGTGTGTGTGTGTGTGTGTGTGTGTGTGTGTGTGTGTGTGTGTGTGTGTGTGTGTGAGAGAGAGAGAGAGAGAGAGAGAGAGAGAGAGAGAGAGAGAGAGAGAGAGAGAGAGAGAGAGAGAGAGAGAGAGAGAGAGAGAGAGAGAGAGAGAAATGGTGAGGTGTCTACCGACATGGACTTCAAACAGGAGCATTTCTTATAATGTCAAAGCATCTCCTACTTCTGGGTCATGAAAACTCTTCACAACCCCAAACTTGTCCACTTCCTTGTTAACCAAAAGTGTTTAGTCGTAAACAACTGGACTTCCTTTTCGGAGCTCGGGGAATTTTTGGAGCTTACAACCAAACTCATCTGACGACAGTGCAATATCTTCTCACTGGTGTTGTAACCATATATGGCACTATTAGTGATACCAAACAAACTGGGATGGGCTAGACCCGAAGCATAGGCTATTGTCTTCTCCTCGTACTTTTCTGTCTTTGCCTTTTCATTAATCATTTATGCTATTTATATTTCTCAATACAGATTATTTATACTGATTTTAATGGTATGTATCACCCTTCCGTCTTAGTTTCTGGACTGACATTTTTTTTTAGCAATATGCTCAATGACCAAGGCAAAGGCATGGAAGGCAGCTTCACCTTCTGTTATCAGTACAAAATCTGTTAAACAGACTTGAGAGGATGAAAGTGAGCATGAAAGAGGATATCCTATGTGTTCAGATATCCATTCAGTGTGCCTGCCTTTGTGTTGTCTCTTTGCCTGATTTTTCATTTAAATCCATAGAATTTTTTTTTTTTTTAATCAGGTAATGTTTTTGACGGCATAGTTGTGTTGTCTGGGTGATTAATTAGAAATGTGTGTGTGTGTGTGTGTGTGTGTGTGTGTGTGTGTGTGTGTGTGTGTGTGTGTGTGTGTGTGTGTGTGTGTGCGTGCGTGCGTGC
>NC_085861.1:54536739-54539239 GCF_034702125.1 Engraulis encrasicolus | reverse complement strand
AGCAGCGGTAACACCAGAGACGGTTTAGAATAGGGAATCTTTGGTAACACTTCAGGCTCACTTAAGCAGCAGCAGTAGGCTACAGGACTTGTTCAGCAATGTCTGGTTCTGCTGCCAGTTTTGCCTGGAGGCATTTTCTGAAATTGGACAATGACAGTGCGAAATGCACTTTGTGTGAGTGAATTATAATAGTAAGGTCGCCAAATTCCACCCACTTCACTGATCACTTCACTGAAAACGTGATAATATCACTCTTTCTAATACTATTTAATTATGCTCTCGTAGGCTATATTTTTGGATGGCGGCAACTGTGTAGATGAGGTAATGAGCAATATTAGCTAGCATTGGTTGTCCTTTCTATCGTAATTTGGCGATAACGTCCAGCATGTCCAAAATCTAGCTTCTCTGGCGAAGGGACTCACTAGTTTAGGCGCAAGAACAGCCCTCTCGGGCGACACGGCGTCAAACTAGTGAGTCCCTCTGGCGAAAGGCTCCAATTCCGCCCGCTTGATTTCAGGTCACGTCTGTATTTCCGTTTATTATTCCTTCATGCTGTTGTGTTGATTTGGTTCACACGTGTAGTCCTGGCTTTACCGATGCAGGAACTGTGGAAACGGTTGAATAGGCTACTTTTGGTCCTAAAGTGAAACAGGGAAGCGGCCAGGGCGAGTTTATAGCCAGAATGTCGTCGTGAAATTAAAGTTCCATCTGCCGTTACGACACCCTTCATTGCAATGCTGTTTATGGCCGTTTGACTCGGTTTTAAATGTCATCACCGTTTCAAATATTAAGCATACAAACTCCGTATCATGTCGATATCCATTCCTGACTTAAACAGTGGACACATAATTAACTAGTAGGCCTATATAGGCTAAGTAGGCGGGCGGAATTGGGGGACGGGCAGGCGACTTGGTGTCACCGTCACCAGCAATCCGCCCGTCATTGATAAGCGCTGCATGCTGCGCACAAGCTATCATCTTACACTTCATTATTATTGTTGTGTTGGTGGATAGTAGAGCTTAATCTTAATTCTTTTCTCCCAATAATGATACAAACACTAACAACTTGATACAAATGCCAGTTTGGGAGGAACAGTTGAATTATAGCCCCTACATGACTAGATCAAAAAATGGGAGGAGGAAAAAAAATAAAATAAAAAAAACCCGGGATTTCCCGGGATTCCCGGGAAATGGGTCGTCCTATCCCGGGATTTGATTCATGCCATTTTCGGGAAAAATATTAAACCCTAAGACAGACAGAGAGACAGACAGACACACACACATACACACACACAAACACAGATACAGACTCTCTCTCTCTCTCTCTCTCTCTCTCTCTCTCTCTCTCTCTCTCTCTCTCTCCCTCTCTCTCTCTCTCTCTCTCTCTCTCTCACACACACACACACACACGCGCGCGCGCACAAAACACAAACAAAATGTGACTGCTTTATTTTTTCCATTTCTCCGAGTTTGGGCCGGTTGCCTGGGAGCCTGCCGCACATCTGGAAATTGTGATTTGACCTTTATTTGTATTACTAAGCTCATCAATTTGAACAATAATTTACACACCCAGGCGAAACTAATGTGCGGATATTTTTTGGCAGGCGCCGGCGACGGCTGCAATGCAAATCTCATCTCCTGCCGGCAGCGCAAACAGGAGAGAGAGAGGAGAGGAGAGGAGAGGAGAGGAGAGAGGGAGCCGAGGGGACGACAGCAGAGACGCAATAACTCAGTCACACATGAAACACCGCACGGGGAACACACAGCCAGCACAACGTTGCCTATACACACACAGACACAGACACAGACACAGCACTCACACTCACACACACACACACACACACACACACACACACACACACACACACACACACACACACACACACACACACAGGACATACACAATGTGGCACACAGGGTAAATTACACACACACACACACACTTTGCACACATTCATAGACAGTAAAAAGACTCAGAGGACACACATGTGCAGCATCCATACAGACATCAACACACACACACGCATGCACACACGTACACAAACACACACACACACACACACACACACACACACACACACACACACACACACACACACACACACACACACACACACACACACACACACACACACACACACACACACACACAGCTGCCAGACTTTTTTCCCCAAAACACACACACACACATACCAATTCTGCTCTCTATTTAGCAGGAGATAGTAAGAGGCACTGTCTGTGAGTCAGTTTTTGTGTGTCTATGTATATGTGTGTGTGTGTGTGTGTGTGTGTGTGTGTGTGTGTGTGTGTGTGTGTGTGTGTGTGTGTGTGTGTGTGTGTGTGTGTGTGTGTGTGTGTGTGTCTGTGTCTGTGTCTGTGTCTGTGTGTGTGCGTGTGTCATGAGTGTGTGTGTGTGTGTTTGCGTCTGTGCATGCGTGCGTGCATGAGTGTGTGTGTGTGCGTGTGTACACGCGTGCATTTGTGTGTGCGTGTGTATACGC
>NC_085861.1:54521739-54526739 GCF_034702125.1 Engraulis encrasicolus | reverse complement strand
TGTGTGTGTGTGTGTGTGTGTGTGTGTGTGTGTGTGTGTGTGTGTGTGTGTGTGTGTGCGTGCGTGCGTGCGTGCGTGCGTGCGTGCGTGCGTGCGTGCGTGCGTGTGTGTGTGTGCGTGTTTGTGCGCATGTGTTTGTAGGGACGGAAGGTTGAGTAACAGAAAGTCATTGAGTCATAATCTCTGGTGTGGCTTCGGCAAAGACAAAGAGGTAGAAGAGAAGGATGAAGGAGAAGAGAGGAATGGGGGAATGGGGGAATGGGAGGAGGAGACGAGAGGGGTAGAAGGGAATGAGGGACAACTTTCAGCAGACTTATCAGTTTCATGTGAATGGCCACCGGAATGCTGCTATGCTGTTTCAGAAGCCATTCTTTCCCACACAACTTTTTTCTTTAATTTGTTCTCCCACCCTACCCCCACCCCCCACAAACACACACCCCCTGTCCACTGTTTCCAACCTCCAATCCCCAATCCATTCCTCAACACACACACACGCACGCACACACACACACGCACACACACACACACACACACACACACACACACACACACACACACACACACACGCACCCGCACACGCACACGCACACGCACATGCACTGGGAAAGATCCTAGAACACCCTCAGGATACTGTTACGAGACATGATATGCTGAATTACCTGCTGAATGGCTTGGGCCTCTGCTACAGCGCTGCCTTGCGAGAGTGTGAGAGAGAGAGAGAGAGAGAGAGAGAGAGAGAGAGAGAGAGAGAGAGAGAGAGAGAGAGAGAGAGAGAGGCCTGACCATGTTAGGGCGCTTTTAGGTTTTAACACTGACCCAGTCTGACCAATAGCCTCTCAACCTGGCACCTATGTCATGTCCTGAAACCGCTACTGTCTGGTGATTGCCATTTCACCTTGTCATACAACATTTCAAAAATATAGCGCGCCATTAGGTGCTTGCATGGGTGAGGCATTAATGCAATTTTTATTGTGTGCAGTGTGAATTTGTGTGCTGGGGTGTGCTATATCACCATGACATTGGGGGTTGGAGTTTCCCTTGTGGGCTTTCAGAATAGAATAGAATAGAATAGAATTAGGGGTGGGCATAGATAACTTTTTAAAATCTAGATTCATCTCACTGTAATTTTGAAATTAATCTAGATTAATCTATATCAAAATGGCTCATTCAGAATAGGCACGCTAGCAAAATAATGACGGAAAAAAAAACTAAGGGGTTTCTTAAGATGGTGCATTAGACCAGAGCTCATCTCTTTTTTCCAAAATGCATCTCATCAAAAAAATGGTTGATATTTGGTGATGAAAAAAAAACACTGCAATGTTTGAAAAGTGTTTCGAATATGTTAGGAAGCATTTACAGTTATAATATACTGACATTTCAAAATGAACAGTGCTATAAATTGTAGAGGCAAATACAGATAAATCTATCAAACATTTAGACTATTTAAACAAAATGACCTCAACAATTCAGCATTTCTAATGGGCAGAGAGAGAGAGAGAGAGAGAGAGAATGAATCTGCCACTGACTGTTAAAAAGGGCAGCGGCTCCTTTAGAGAGGGAGGAGCTGCGCAGCAGGTAGGCTACAGCAAAGTCAGAGCCAGGCTACTAGATTTCTAGAGCTAGTTCTAGACCCTAAAGCACTGGCCCACATCGATTTGGCCTAAACCTGACAGTTGTTCTCTGCGTTAGAATGCCAGCGGAGTTACAACTCCAAATGAATTCAGTTTGCAAAAAAAAAGTCAAGCGCGACAACCGCGAGGTTGGCTATATCAAGCGCAACAACCGCGAGGTGTATTACCGTCTGACATGAGTCGCAAATGCGCGATCATAACACAAACATTCAGCGAGAGTAGATATTGACAGTTTCAGTTTGACAATCTTCAAAATGTATATCACACGGAATGTTTTGCAATTATGGCACAGGCAAGATTTCTGGAACAGGACTGTTGTTTGTGTTCCATGCAATGCGTGAGGAAATGTAGGCTATGTACACAATATGGTACACAATAATGTCTGCTTCACCTCAAACAATAACGTCTCTAATCTACCACTTGTGAAAAAGCACTAAAACAACACCTACCACGGCAGAGAGATTAATGTCTACAGCATGCAAACACTGTTCATATTTAGTAGGTCTGCTCTGCTGCTGAGCTACAGAGAGGCGAAGCGACTGGAGGGCAGTCTGAAAGCGTCTGTCAATTGAACGCTATGGTGATGCGAATCCCCGAACCCCAAATCCATATTTTGAGAATAGATTAACGTGCGATATTTTCTTTGTCGCGCGATAAGAGTCTCACATTATCGCAGCACGTTAACGCCGATAACGGCCCACCACTAAATAGAATACAATAGAATAGAGTAGAGTAGAATAGAATAGAACTGAATAGAATAGAACTGAATAGAATAGAACTGAATAGAATAGAATAGAATAGAATAGAATAATGAACTGAACTGATGAAATTTCTCAACCACACACACACACACACACACACACACACACACACACACACACACACACACACACACACACACACACACACACACACACACACACACACACACACAGTGATGTGATTGTCTGTCTTCTGTAGCAATACTCATTTGCAGGAAAACATCAGCATTGTGAAATTGTATCCACCTATTTTTCTTCCTTTCAATCCATCCCTCAAAATCCATTCAAAGATTACCTTCCCAAAACCATAACAAAAAGTAAAACCTGTAATATAGTAAGGGATCATATTTTTTATACTTCACTATTGATAAAAATGAATTGATTCACTGAAAGAATGTAATAATTGTTCAATACATTTGAGAAAAGAAAGGCTGGCAACAATGACCTCTGCATCAAATGCCCCGGCCACCCAATAATTGACCCTGGCTATTGAGGAGGTCATGACTTAAAATACCTAAGTCGTGAAACCTGAACCTAGCCAGTCTCTGGAGCATACGTTATCAAAGGCCTTATCAAAGGCCATATACTGGGCTGGACTGGGACAAAAAATGGCCAGGGTAAGGTTTTTTTGCACAGACCAGCTCCTCACATTTCTACGATATTATGATTGACTTAGTCCAGTTTTATATTATTGTAAAGATGGAGCAAAGGGCCGCCATATCAAATGTAGACAACAACAGCAACTAAACAACAACAACAACAACAACAACTAAACAACAGCAAACACATCAGCCCCTGAGGACTGTCGTCCGACCGGGAAGATGCCCTGTATGCCAGATTACCACTCCAGCCCTGGTTGTATAGCAACTTGCATTGAGCTGCTAACTGCATCAGCTAATCGCTATTGGCCCTTTTCTGGTTATGATTAATGCACTTGCCTTCAAGGTATAACAATACTGTATTGATCACAGATAATCAAGTTGAAAGCCCTTTAAAACAACTACGTAATTTAAAAAATGAAGTAGAGTCTGGAAGTGACTGTGGGAGGCAGGCTTATTCTGGCCCTGGTCCAGTAGGGGAAAGGAGTTGTTTATGACGGGCTGCAAGTAACTGGTTTGGCGTTAGTAACACCCGTGTTTATGGGGAGATAGTGAAGTCTAAGAAAACAGAAATTGCTTTCTTTTTCTTGCTTTCCCCTTTGTGCGTCCTTGTTTGTTTGTGTGCGCGTGCGTGCGTGTGCACGCGTGTGTGTGTGCATGTGTGTGTGTGTGTGTGTGTGTGTGTGTGTGTGTGTGTGTGTGTGTGTGTGTGTGTGTGTGTGTGTGTGTGTGTGTGTGTGTGTGTGTGTGTGTGTGTGTGTGTGTGACGATGGAAAAAAATGTTCTCATGGTCTGGATTTGAGTTACTGTTCCTTGATTAATAACACACTCTGTGGTTTTATGTACGTAGACAGGTGTAATAAAGTGTTTGTGTGTGGGGGGGGGGGTGTTTGCATGTGCATGCCTGTGTGCGTGTGTGCGTGCGTACGTGCGTGTGTGTATGTACTTGTGTCTGCCTTCATGTGTGTGTGTGTGTGTGTGTGTGTGTGTGTGTGTGTGTGTGTGTGTGTGTGTGTGTGTGTGTGTGTGTGTGTGTGTGTGTGTGTGTGTGTGTGTGTGTGTGTGTGTGTGTTTGTGTGGATGTGGGTGGGTTTTGGCCATGGAATGCACCTAAATCAGCTACTTCCCCTCAACCCAGCCTGAACAAGTGTTTGGCTCTGAGGGGTCTGCTGCCTCTCCCACCATCATCATCACCATCACCACCACCACCACCACAGTAGCAGTGTTCTGGGCAGGCTAAGCAGCTACACCTCCAGGTCTTCCTCCATCTCTGTGTGGGCAGGCAGTCAGGCAGGCAAGCCGTCGGCTTTGGGAAGCAGATGGGGAGAGGGTCACATGTAATTTCGGCAAACAGCACTTTTTTTTATTTGGCCCTGGCTTAAAAAAAAAAAAAAACCCTCTCTCGGTGCGGAGCGCAGACAGACCCGCGTGTTTGTTGGTGTGTTTGTTTTAGCGACAGGTGCAGGGGACATCCAAACAAACAACGAGTATTTAAAAAAAAAAAAAACCTGCGCCGCTCCCAACCAAAATTGAAATGAACTCTCCTCTGACCCATTCAATTTGCCCGTTGGCATTCTTAAAGATATTTATGTGTTCCCGTGAATTAGACTCCCCCTCCCTGCTCCCTCCTTGTGCCGTTTGCTCCCCGCCCCCCAAGAAAAGAAATTGCACCGGCCTTGTTTTATTGGATTGCATATTAATTGTTGTGTGTGTAATATGCCCGGGGTTGACTGAAGTGCTTTGCTGGAAAGTCTCCAGTTTGCTAACAGGCTGCTGGCGGATGGGTTTGTGTGTTTGTGTGTGTTTGTGTGTGTGTGTGTGTGTGTGTGTGTGTGTGTGTGTGTGTGTGTGTGTGTGTGTGTGTGTGTGTGTGTGTGTGTGTGTGTGTGTGTGTGTGTGTGTGTGTGTGTGTGTGTGTGTGTGTGTGTGTGTGTGTGTGTATGCGTGTGCATGGGCCATGGGTCAGGGGTATTTAAAAAGCTCTGCTCTGCATACACGTGTAGTTGCCT
>NC_085861.1:54506739-54516739 GCF_034702125.1 Engraulis encrasicolus | reverse complement strand
CGTTTTATATTTTTGAACAATTTCTTATTTTATAGGAGCAAAACACAGTTGTTGTTTTCTTTTAATTCGACTCCCGTTGCTCCCCGCCTCGCTAATATTCCGTTACATATGGCGTGTTATAGGGAGCCACTGTAGTGCACTGTGCTGCGGCGGTATCGTGTGCGTAAAATGGGAGAATTTTCAATAAACATGTTTACTGTTGAATCCCAGGTATTTGGGGGTAGGCAGATATAAGAGCAGCTGCTCTCCCATAAATCTTCGCTGATGGATGTGTGTGTGTGCCAACTCCGCTGCCTCCGCTAAGACAGGCAGTAAAATAACAGAGGGATGCCAGTGGCACTGGGCAATTTGGACAATAAAATATTCCATTTACTGGACATGATGAGAACGGCCGGGGGTGTCAGGAGGCCTGTGTGTGTGCGTGTGAGTGTGTTTGCAGGCTCATGACTGTATGCATGCATGTGTGTGTGTGTGTGTGTGTGTGTGTGTGTGTGTGTGTGTGTGTGTGTGTGTGTGTGTGTGTGTGTGTGTGTGTGTGTGTGTGTGTGTGTGTGTGTGTGTGTGTGTGTGTGTGTGTCAGAGGGTGAAGCCTGTTAAAATATTCAGACACGGTTAATGCAACCGATAGCTTCTTGGGACATACGGTTTGTATTATGCTTGGCTTTGAGTGAGCAACAGTGTGATATTCAGAGAGAGAGAGAGAGAAGAAGAAGAGGGGCTGTGTGGCAAAAAAGAGAGGGAAAACACACATACACACACAAACTTTCTCTCTCTCTCTCTCTCTTTCTCTCTCTCACACACACACACACACACACACACAGACAGACACACACACACAACAATGACCTCTTCAGCCGGGCACAAGAGCAGCTGGTGTATGGCTTATCCCGGGCCTTGTAATATGCTTGTCCCATGCGCCCGGCCCCCACAGACAACATAAAAATATGACAGCCAGATGATGGATCGCAGTCAGAAGCCTCAGCTCAGCCATACAAACAAAACATTGCGATCGTGTGTCACGACAATACATTTAATAGAGCGAAATTAACAGATGCTGATTGCATTCCTGTGCTCCGCCACATACCGATGAACCGCAGGCTCCACCCTGGCACTCACGGACTGCATGGGGAATGGATGGTAGGCAGTCGGGGGAGAGAGGAGGAGTGTGGGTGTGCTGGGAAATTGACAGGATGGGACAAAGGGGTCAGTTGTCCCAGGCCCGGGGAGAGGGAGGGCCCTGAATTGTCACCATTGCTTTGTATGTATTGAGTTGGGGTGTGTGGGTGTGGGGGGGCTTTGAGACGACTTTGTCCCAAGCCTGGCCAAAGTTTTAGCGGCACTGTGTTTGCGTGTGCTTGTTTGTAAGGGTGTGTGATGGAGCCTGCATTTGGTTGGTATTTGTCAAAATTCAGCTGAAATGCCCCCTGATATTTATACCGGCAGAAATGTCCCCATCTGTCACCATTTTACATGTTGAAAGTGGCAAATTACGGGGACAAAACAAGCAAACAAACAAACAAACACACAACAACAGATGTTATCTTACTATGCAAGGAAGAACAGCCTACCATCCAAAAAGGCATTCTACACGAAAATGCCCTTCAAAAACCAGGAGAACAAAAGTCTAATCAGAAGGAAAAGAATACACACAATATGTCTGTTAGTCTCGACATCAATAATCTAATTGCAGGGTTTTTTTGTTGCAGAAGACATCAGCGTTATTAGTTGATTCTCGCAATAAAGAGAACAGCAGATAAGTATAGAATACTATCCATTAATGAGAGAGTACCCTGTTTAAACAGGAAGTCTAACCATAACAGAGAATTAATGTATGCCTCTGAAGAGAATCATATGTTCAGTCTGTTACTCGTGTTGACTAAAGCAACTTGCGAACAGCGTGAAGAGACGGAACACACTGTTCAATGTCAAAAGCAGATATTTAACAATGACAAAGATGAAGAGGTCTTGCAGTGATGCAAATGATAACAACATGAGCTGACAACCAATATTTCGCTGGATGCAAATGTGTGCCAAAGATAACAACAGGAACTAAACCAAGCCTGACAATAATAATAATTATAATGGTGGGAGCAGACTTTACAACTGGAATTACGTAAATGGTGCAGTATGTAACCAAACAAAGCTACACGGACGTCTGTCAGTGACAGCAAGATGGCTGAGTCATAAATGAGTCATTCAGGCACGGGGAAACAGGTCAGCCGCCCAAGGTGGTATTTCGTCAGAGGTCAAATGAGCATTTGAGGGAAAAAACATCATAACTATTTTTGCATACACGTTTAACCTAAAACTGCCCTACACAGACAGTATAGGTACATACTTTTAAAACAAAATCATGGTTTAGCTAATATATTGACTTTATAACACCCATACATCATATGAACAAATGTTCTATACTCCTTTCCAATATTGGCAGTGTGAGAGACATTTTATCTCAATTTTCAAAGTTCGAATAGTTACTAAACTTTGCATTCAGAAGACACTGTAGGATTCAGTAAAGGCCAGGCACAGGCCCAGGTAAGCCATGCGGGCGTTTCTACAGTGGGCGGTCGATTAGTGAAAGACAGCGGTGCGGCGACCTTGTCGAGCTGCTGTAATGTGATTAGTGTGTGTTTGGTAATAGCCTGAGGTGAGGCTGTGTTTAGTGTGTTTCCTGCCACACACCGCGCTTGTAACATTTGTTCGCTCGGCAACGCGAGTCCTAAGTTAACGTGGCGCACCAAAAGATCCATGCCGAGATTTCTCGCTCGGCGCCACTACAAAGCTTTTTTCTTTTTTTTTTCTTTTCTTGTTGCAGAACGAGTGGGGAGCGGCAAGGTAATTATGCTCTCCCTCGAGTGCTCATGAATATCACACTCACAAAAGCCCTAAAACTTCAACAAATTAATTACACATTAGAAGATAGACCTGACGATAGGATAACACTGTTGTACACACACACACACACACACACACACACACACACACACACACACACACACACACACACACACACACACACACACACACACACACACACACACACACACACAGACTCGCCCACTTTAGCTCAATGAGTCTGCAGCCACCTGCCGAAGCTTTTGAAGTAAATTACTGTCTAGAGGACATTTGTGGGGCTTGTAAAGTCAGACTGAGGCAGTTAAGTTATTCAGCCCATGAGGCCAGCAGATCAAGTGGGCGATATTAAAGTCAGCCATTTTATGTGAGTTCCCAGCAGTCATGGCCATTGAAAGCCACAATGATGAAGCCCCATTGACACGACAAGTATGGAGGTGAGGGGAGGCCGCCATGTGGGAACAGCGAGGAATGAAAAAAAAAATGTCCTAAAAGGCCAGGAAATGATGTCACAACTAATGGCTGTTTTGTGAACTGGCTGTAAATATTGTCTCTTGTCTTTTTTCAATCGCTGACGAATTAATAAAATAGTAATTGCAAGCAGCCACCTTTGTCTAATAGAGAATTAATAACACTTAAGAAAATGTGGAAATTATTTCGTTAAAGTGGGGTGGGGTGGTTGGGGGGGGATTAAAATCCACGGCAAGAGGTAAAGAGGTAAATTAAAAAGCAATTATCATAAAATCCATCATTGTAATGCAGCGCATTGTGCCGGGGCTGTTTGGATAGGTAATGATTATCTAATACGGCAATTTGCATAAGTAGCCTGGAGATGGGATATCCATCCTCCACCTCATGTTTCCCCACTTCCTCCTCCTCTTCCTGCCTGCACCTCCTCTGTCTCTGGGAGCAGTGCCATGCATTAGAACACTGGAGCAGTGGCGGCAAAGACGGGGGTGTGTGTGGTGCTTTGTTTCACAGGAAATTTTCAATTGCTAATTTAACACTTAGCCAATGAAATGTGATACTATGGTAGGTAGTCCTACTCTCCAAGTGTTAGATCAACACTACACTTATGTGTGTCGTGTGGTGTACGAATGGCTTGCACAGTGTGGGTAATGGTTAAGTCGAGGCACTGACTGGTATAGCATAGCACAAGCTCTAATTAATAAGACCCGCTCACAGACGGCAAAGATGACGGAGGCGGCGGCGGCTCGTTATGGCGTCCCCTGGCAGGATGACCTGAGCCAGGAGGAGGAGGAGGAGGAGGAGGAGGAGAGGCTCCTCAGAAGAGCCGGAGAGGAGAGCAAAACACAGAGGAGCAGGAGAGGAGAGCGAGGAGAGAAGAGAAGAAGAGGAAGCTCCAAAACATAATGACTCGCCAGGAGGGAATCATTAAAAATAATTTACACAAGCCTTCATTTACAAGATCTTTTGATAGTGCACTTCCCCGTGGTATTTAGATCCACACACATATGGGCACACACACACACACACACACACACACACACACACACACACACACACACACACACACACACACACACACACACACACACACACACACACACACACACACACACACACACACACACACGCACACACATGCACACACACACACACACACACGTGCACATATACTCACATACACACACACACACACACACACACACACACACACACACACATATGGGGTGCGGCACAGGGGCGGAAGTAGACACCGAGCAGGCACCTAAGTGCTTAATTAGGTGCGTAGGGGGAGAGAGGAGCGGCGAAGAGAGATGGCGGGGAGGAGAGGAGGAGCAGGAGAGGAGAGGAGAGGGAGGCTCATAGGGGAGGAGAGGATGCTGGAGAGGAGAGGAGTGCTCTGATGTGGGGTGAGGAGGAGGAGGAGGAGGCGGAGGTGGAGGAGAGAGATGGGGAGGGAGGGGGGGGGGTGTCTCTCGGGCACAGGACCACAAAGGAGCCTCCACACACCAGGCTAATTACAGATGGGGGGAGGGGGGTGATAGAGGAGAGGGGGTGGTAAGGGAGTAGAGGTGAGGGCACCCGCACAAGCACATGCACACACACCACACACACACACACACACACACACACACTCACTCATACAAACGCACACGCACATACTTACACAAATGAGGTCTCATGCCAACCAACAGACATGAACAGTCTGAGGATCTCCTTGTAAAATGAACAGCCACTCAAATTCACATACATGTGCACAGGAGAGAGAGAGAGAGAGAGAGAGAGAGAGAGAGAGAGAGAGAGAGAGAGAGAGAGAGAGAGAGAGAGAGAGAGAGAGAGCGATTGAGAGAGGGGGCGGGACGGAGAGAAGGCGGAAAAAATGTAGTTCTGTGGAGAGGATGACAGGAGGAGGGGTGTGGTTGGGGGTCTGTTTCTTGAGGGGTTGGGTTGAAAGGGTCTGAAAGGGTTAACTGAGCTACGGCACTCTGGGGTGAAGAGGTTGGGGGGGAGGAGTGAGAGGGTATAGGAGAGGGGTGGGCAGGGGGGTGGGTGTTTTCATAGTGGTGTCAGATGTGGCCTATTGCAGCGGAACAATGGCCAGCGATTTGACTGACTGACTGACTGAAACCCACACCACGCGTCATGTGTCACAGACACACAGCAGCCACAGTTGCCATTTTCTCTCTAGTAAAGAAAGAGAGAAGCTAAATAAATCATTGAAATTTATTGTGATTTCTTTTTGATACACAAAACATGAAACAGGACTAATGTTCATCATTACTGTCTCTTTTTCCCCCCTCAGCATGACGCAATTGTCTTCTAGAGCAGCCACTAGCACAAGAGTGCCATAGCTGTCACATTTGGGATTCAATATTTGATGTCGCCCAAACACTTAAAGTAGCAAGTCCCTTGTGTAATGCCTAGATGTACGTACAGATCCACAAAGAAGAGGGGGCGATGCTAATGATGAAAGTGCAGTGGGAAAATATGTATGCGTTTTATCATATTGAATATTTGACTGAATATTTAACAAGGCATAACCGACAATGACAAGGACACATTGCTTGCATATTAACAGTTGTGCATTGCCTTGTTGGTTGCAAGGAAGTATGTTTCATAGAAATATATAAAATATGCGTTCCATATTGTGTAAAAGACAAGGAGCATGACATTCAAGGGAAAACCAAAGATGGGCTCATATTCAAAGCATTTAAATGCGCCTAGGATCAGCAGGATAGAATAAAGTTACCAGGATCCTGAAGAAAAATAAAGAATATGTTTAAATGCAAATGTTTAAGCAGTTTGAAGATATGCCATATATGTTTGACCACGACTCTATGGTAGAATAAATTAGTCTCGATGAGACCTTTTGTGGCTAAATAAAAGTTAATTAATGACTTCAATACATAAATGAATCCAATAGACAAGAGAACAATGGCATACTAAATACTCACAGTGGAGCACTGCTGTCTCTGGAAAGGACGTGAGCTGAGCTGAGCTGAGCTTAGCTGGGCTGGACTGGGCAGCGCTGCCAAGGATGGGGACTAAAGCATTGCATTGTGGGCCAGTGAAGCCTCCGCGGCTGATCTGGGCTAGATCCACCAGAGCCAGGGAGATGGGTGGGGGTGTCGAGCAGGGGGCAGAGAGACAATGATGGGGTGTTACCCTGTGGTTTTGGTGTGTGTGTGTGTGTGTGTGTGTGTGTGGTTGTGTGTGTGTGTGGGGGGGGGGGGGGGCGTGTGTGTGTGTGTGTGTGTGTGTGTGTGTGTGTGTGTGTGTGTGTGTGTGTGTGTGTGTGTGTGTGTGTGTGTGTGTGTGTGTGTGTGTGTGTGTGTGTGTGTGTGAGTCCTAATGAGTGTGTATGTGAAAGAGTCAATCAGACATACAGTAATGACAGAGAAAGTGTATGTGTGTATGCATGCTGCATGCCTACACGACTGTCTGTGTATGTGTGTGTGTGTGTGTGTGTCTGTGTGTGTGTGGTGCATGTGTGTGTGTGTGTGTGTGTGTGTTGCGAGCCAGAGCCATAGCTGCCTCCAGCAAAGCTGCTTTGGCCTGGCGCGGCTGACAGCAGACTGGCACCAGCCTCAGCAGTCAGCTCAACAATATGGTCAATCCGCCGCAAATAGCCACAAACCAGCACTGCAAGCTTTATCTCTCCAACTATTCGCCCGTTAGGCTGCCCGTTCCTTCGCCCGCCCGCCCGCCCGCCTGCCTGCCTGCCTGTCGCAGTTTTAATGGTCGCCATGTCCCTCTGCCAGACAGGGCTTGGCGACGCTCTGTAGTGGAATGCGGTGAGGAAATCAAGTGGCTAATGTTGGCACCCACATGCCATATTGTTGAGGCTAGCCACACTGGCTAATGGCAGACACTAATTCCTTAGCTAGCGATCCAGCTAATACGGAGAATAGACTTTAGATATTGAATTCAAGTCATTGCATGTCAATACAATTCAAGTCATGACCAACTGGCAAAACACGTTTAGTTTGAAGAGTTGAGTCAAATGAAAGAAAATAATAATTCCTTATGCTTTGGGACCATTTATCAGTAAAGTTGCATTGATGAATACACGTACACATCCCAGAAGGGTATACTATACACTGCACTTCCAAATGTATTTAAAATGCCAGTGTAGATGCACAATTAGAAAATACTATGTTTCACATGAACATCTCCAAGACTTCCAATTCCCACAACAACAAAAAGATGTAGGCCTAAAAAAACAACAAAGTAGATGGAGAAATGAATGCACTCACAGACACCCACAGAGACCCCCCCCCCCCACACACACACACACACACACACACGCACACACACACACGCATGTAAAAAAACAAGCATAGACCTATACATACAGTATATATTCACTGATTTTACACACACAAATAATGGCTCTCCAGAGAGCGAGAACAGGATGAGCACACAATTAGGCAGCGTGTCTAATAATGTTTTTTTTTCATGAGTGCCGGTAAACTCCATTCAAACACTCAGCATCTGCAGAGTAGGAGAGTATTTCTCTTCTCACATCCATCCATAATATAATCCAATCACACTTCTCTTCTCTCTCGTTTTCACAGCACTGACACGCTTACTTATGAGAGGACCCATATTTCCCCCATTCATATTAAATATGTGGCTGATAATTTGCAATTCGTGTTTGTGTGTGTGTGTGTGTGTGTGTGTGTGTGTGTGTGTGTGTGTGTGTGTGTGTGTGTGTGTGTGTGTGTGTGTGTGTGTGTGTGTGTGTGTGTGTGTGTGTGTGTGTGTGTGTGTGTGTGTGTGTGTGTGTGTGTGTGTGTGTGTGTGTGTGTGTGTGTGTGTGTGTGTGCATGTGCACGTGTGTGTGTGTGTGTGTGTGTGTGTGTGTGTGTGTGTGTGTGTGTGTGTGTGTGTGTGTGTGTGTGTGTGTGTGTGTGTGTGTGTGTGTGTGTGTGTGTGTGTGTGTGTGTGTGTGTGTGTGCATCTTTTTTGATGAATGACATGTATGACAGATTCCTTCACGTCAAACTTTGGATTTGGATGCTTTACATGACAATCGACAACGTAAATACACAACACAGCCATCGTCTGATTGCGTTCTCTGTGTGTGTGTGTGTGTGTGTGTGTGTGCGCGCGTGCGTGCGTGCGTGTGTGTGCGTTTATTGCACATTCCAATCCTGTTTTGCCTTCCCTTTGCATGTGTTAGGCAGAACTACATTAATGAGCTGAAAATAAAGGATGGCAGATTTGTAATGCCACATCCTCATGTCTGTTTGTCTTTTTGTCTGTCTGTCTCTGACACTCACAGGCTCCCTTCCGTGAATAAGCACCGACAGAGAAGCCGAAAGGGCGAGACAAAGGGGTCATTTGTCCCGGGCCCAGGTAGAGAGGGGGCCCAAAATTTGGTTTCCATTACATTGTATTCATTGGATGGGGGCCCCTTTCAGATGACTTTGCCCCAGGCCTGGCAAAAGCTGTTAGCGCCCCTGAGCACCGGTATCGCAGGCTGACCAGAAAGTGCCAATGCAGAGACTGGCATGAAATTTGTTTATCTAACCGTAGCGTCCCGTCCTATTGAGCAGGCACGTGAGCATAATGATGGTGGTGAAAAAAAGCAGCGGCACACAATTAACTCCGTTCTCAGAAGCTTCCCCAGCAGTTCATTAACACAACAAAACACAACACAGCACTCTGGCTAAATGTATGAAACGGGCTAGTGATTACAGAGAAAACTTAATGTGTTCACGGGCCCAACTTTTTCTTCCATAAATGAGGTAGAACTTTGCGGCAGTAGCAGCAACATCCTTAAAAACATACGGATGAACACACACATGTACACGTATGTACACTCCTGCGCGCGTTTACACACGCACGCATGCATGCATAAAAAGGGGACAGTTGTCCCGGGCCCGAAGAGAGAGAGGGGGCCCAGAATTGGGACGTCATTGCATTATATCAGTTGGGCTGGGGGGGTCCCTTTCAGATGACTTTGTCCTGGGCCCGGCCAAAGCTGTCAGAGGCCCTGCATGCACGCATGCATGCACGCAAGCAGGCAAACACACACACACACACACACACACACACACACACACACACACACACACACACACACACACACACACACACACACACACACACACACACGCACACACACACACGAACACACACACACACACACACACACACACACACACACACACACACACACACACACACACACACACACACACACACACACACACACACACACACACACACACACACACACACACACACACACACACACACACACACACACACACACACACACACACACACACACACACACAAATGTTACTCTACTCTACAAAACACATACTGCCAGCATCCTAATGATGGTTTCTCATTAGCCCCTAACTGATTTGAAACCTTTAATTGCCTTGCAATAGAGGGCCATTAGACACAATAGGCTACATGTGCTCCTCTCCTCCTTCTCCTCCTTCACTCATCCTCTTTCTGCTGTCCTCTGCTCTTCTTCTCCTCCCCTGTCCTTTTCCACCTCCTACCGTCTCCTGTTCTCTCCTCCACTCCCAACGTTCCCTTTCTTCCGCTCTCGCCCCCTCTTCCTCGCCACTCGTTCCTTCCTCCTCTTCGCCACCATTATCTGTCCAGGTCTTGGGGAATTTCTGTACTGCAAGTTGTGCTTCTTTAATGAGCGCCC
>NC_085861.1:54499239-54501739 GCF_034702125.1 Engraulis encrasicolus | reverse complement strand
CACACATCACTAACCCACAGCAATGGAGGAGAAAAAAAGAGAGGGAGAGGGGGGGGAGGGTGAAGGGAGAAAAAAACGTGGAGAAATTAAGTCCCACACTTTATTGATTTTTTTTGCTCAACACAAGCCTGTAGTACAGCTCTATTGCCCTCGTAATGATTAGTGACAAAAGTTTAATTAAGCAATTACGAAGCCAATAATAGAGTTGTCTGGTTTGCTTAGCTTTAGACCGTTTAAGACTTATCTCCCTCTTGCACATCATAGCAGCTGGGATGTGCTTGAGGAGATTAATGCTGGAAGAACACAGATGCCCACTTTAATACGGGCGCCATGATGCTGGATGAACTGAGTTGAGAACACAAGCTTCCCTTTATCAAATTACAAGTCTGCTTTTCATGAATATGTAGTGAGAAAAAAAATCCAGTTATGGCTTTAAGGTGCAATTATAAAGACACACAGCGAGAGAAAGAGAAGAAGAAGAAGAAAAAAGAAAAGACGGAGAGAAGAAGAAGAGGAAGAAGAAGGGGTTTGGGTAAAAGAAAAAAGAAAACGACACACAATTCGTTTTTAGTAATCTGCGGAATAAAATATGCATGATAATGTCCTGGAGAATAAAGACTTACAATGTTCTAAGAGGCTTTGCCATCTCGCAGCCACTCAAACAATGGCTGGGTGGTTCTGAATGCGCCTTAATGTCTCATTTCTCGCGTCCCGTTTCTTTTGTTTTCACTCCCACATTCGCCGTAATTTCATTAGATGCCGACCGCGCTGCGCCTCTGCAGATACACACAGGGGTTTCGCTTGCTTGACTTTGCACCAAAGTTTTTTGAGTGTGTATGTGTGTGTGTGTGTGTGTGTGTGTGTGTGTGTGTGTGTGTGTGTGTGTGTGTGTGTGTGTGTGTGTGTGTGTGTGTGTGTGTGTGTGTGTGTGTGTGTGTGTGTGTGTGTGTGTGTGTGTGTGCGCACGCGTGTGCCTCTGCATGAGTGTGCCTCTATATGTGTGTCTCCTTTTTATTTTAGTTTGCTTTGAAAATCATTCCTTTTTATACCCTTGAAAGGCATTCAATCAGAATTTTATTTTATATTTTTTTCCCTCTGAAAGAGCGGTCACACTTTCAAAGAAACCACAGACGTCTATTTTATGTTTAATAGGTGTATCTTCACTTGCAGGTGACATGTGCACAATCATGTGTGATTTAATAATAAAATAAAAAATAGAATTAAACATAATTATTTTATGCCACAAACGAGAGAGGTAACTCCCCATGCAGCATTAAAAAAAACTATGAAATATATACAGGGAAAGTAACTGTAGGAAAGGAAACGGCCATTTTTTTCACCTCAAGTGCATTTGATACCAACCGCCCATGCGAACTCCTACAAGTTGTATTGATATGATAAAACACACTCGCGTTACATGAGAAACACATTTCGGAAAGGAAGGGGGGAAAAAATCGGGAGTGACGAATGTGACAGGTCCTTTCGGATGCGGCCGAGAGTGGTGTCACTTGTGCGTGCGTGTCTCCGGTCCCGTGGTGATCATTAGGCCCATATAATTGCATGTCAGTCAGGCTGATTAGAGTGTCACCTGTCTGGAGCGCGTGTGCCCGAGGAGCTGACAACTTCAGTCCGCCATCCTCCGGCGTGCCCCTGCTCTCCGCTCTGCTCATCCAGTCCACCAAGAAGGGGGGGGGGGGGGGGTTGGGTTGGGGTGGGCTGAGGAGGGGACAGGCCAAGGAGGGGGGGAGAGGCCTATGAGGTACTGACGGAAAGTGGGGGAGTGGGGGGTGAGTAGGCCAAGGGAAGGGGGCATGGGGTGTGCGGGAGGCTGAGTGTGCCAATGAGAAGGGCGACAGGCTCTTCAGCAGGCAGGACAGTTCAAGGTAAAAAAAAAAAGAATCAAGGATGGTTTGTTTAAAGTGCCCACACAGACAGGCAGACAGAAAGACAGACAGGCAGGCACATCGTCACAGAACAAGTGAGAGGCAGAAAGACTGATAGAAGTATATGGAGAGAGATCTACAGAGAGATAGGCAGACAGACACAGAGAGGGAGGAAGGAAGGGGGAAGTGGGGGGGAGAGAGGGTGACTGAGGCAGACTGATGGAAGTATATATTGAGACATAGAGAGAAAAGGCCGAGCAATAGTGAGTGATGTACTTTGTTCTCTCTGCCTTTTCGCAGCAAGAGCCACACTGTGGCCCAGAATGAATGAGGAAGAGTATTTAGACTTGTAATATGTGCGCACACATACACACATACACACACACACACACACACACACACACACACACACACACACACACACACACACACACACACACACACACACACACACACACACACACACACACACACACACACACACACAATGAGAGAGAGAGAGAGAGAGAGAGAGAGAGAGAGAGAGAGAGAGAGAGAGAGAGAGAGAGAGAGAGACCAGATGAAGACCAAAGTCTACATACTCAAACACATCTGTAGCAGCATACAATATCTTAAAT
>NC_085861.1:54484239-54491739 GCF_034702125.1 Engraulis encrasicolus | reverse complement strand
CAGATGGGCACTGGCCACACTGCAGCTCCACTGGGACCGAGCGAGCCAACATGGCCCCCGTTGCTGCCTCTCCTCTGGGCTTTCAGGGTCTACCTGATGCTGCTCCCTCCCTCATGCTGCTCTTACTTGCTTTACTTACTTACTTTCTTACGGTGTGATTCATAGAAAACTCTTTCTCTGTTTTTTTCTATCTCTGTTATTGTTGTTCTCTATATGTGTCTCACTGTGTCTCTATCTCGTTTGCTTACTCCCTTTATCTGTCTCTCTGTCTTTCTGTCTTTCTGTTTCTGTCTCTCTGCCTGTCTGTCTGTCTGTCTGTCAGTCTGCCTGTCTGTCTGTCTGTCTGTCTGTCTGTCTGTCTGTCTGTCTGTCTGTCTGTATCTCTCTCTCTCTCTCTCTGAGTTTAAATCACAAAGTCTTGTGTTCAACGTCCTTGACTCAAGTTGTGAGCTGTGTCTTTGGTAGGCCTTTGCCACTAGCCACGATCCCTATAATCAGACCTGAGCGATGTTGTTCAACAGTTTATCGAGCGGAGAGTGTTTGTGTGTGTGTGTGTGTGTCTGTGTGTGTGTGTGTGTGTGTGTGTGTGTGTGTGTGTGTGTGTGTGTGTGTGTGTGTGTGTGTGTGTGTGTGTGTGTGTGTGTGTGTGTGTGTGTGTGTGGGTGGTGTGACATTTGACCCCTGACCCTGATGAAAGATGATAGGCAGGGTGGCAGGTCGGTCCCCGGCTTGGCTGGACGTCTCTCCTCTCCTCTCCCAGGTGGACAGGTCTTACTCCAGTAAGCACACGCCATGTCCCCTTGCCACCGCGGTGACACTCGACACCCGGCTCTCGTTTCAGCGCGTCGGCCATGCAAAACCCTCACAGATTTCTCTCTATTTCTCTCTCTCTCTCTCTCTCTCTCTCTCTCTCTCTCTCTCTCTCTCTCTCTCTCTCTCTCTCTCTCTCTCTCTCTCTCTCTCTCTCTCTCTCTCTCATGAGATGACAACCTTCCCTACTGACAGGCCCACCAGATCTTAAGAGAACACACACACACACACACACACACACACACACACACACACACACACACACACACACACACACACACACACACACACACACACACACACACACACACACACACACACACACACACACACACACACACACTTGGGTGAGCAGGGACAGAGGACAGGCCTGTGCAGTCTAGTCACACCAGCCATCGACTATCCTGAGGAAGAAGCGCCATATGCCAACACGTCACAGTGTGATGGTGGCCCTGCAGCTAACCAAAGACGGAGTTCTTCTCAGTCCACAGAGAACAATTAAGACCTTTGTTGAAAGACAATTTATGAATATGTAAAACAAACTGTAGATATCATGAAACTTTAAATTTGATTGGTTACATTGAAGAAAACAACGTGCATTTTGCAACTTACAAAGAATACAGTATGTAGAATATACTGTATATAGAATAAGAATACAAAAGTAAATGTGGCTTTGAATAGTAATGTCAGTGATTTAGTTATTGAGAAATGTGCTGAGAACATTGGACTCCCACATATAAATGTACTGTATATGGTACATTAATTATAACACAGCTTGAGGCTATACATTACAGTGTGTAAGTGAAGTATCTCTCAAGATCTTTAAGATTGTTCTCATCTTGCCTCTCAGCCACCCCTTCCAACCTGTGACATTTTATCTATCCATATACGTACGTACATACGGCATGTCGCAGTAAAATGTCTCTCGGCTCACACACAACATCTCCGTGAGGAAAATGGCAGCGCTGTTCAGGGGGTGACAGTGATGGTGACAGTGTGCCTTGCAAGCGCTTCTCCTCTTTAAGCAAGCCTCCAAACCCCCACCCCCCACCCCGTCTCTCCCCCCGCTGTCACGTCTCAAGACGAGGCAATTAAGAAGTCAAGCAAAGTACGGTGTCAGGAATTAGCGGAGGAGCGTAAAACAGGTTTAACATTCTTCATTATGAGGCGCGGGCGAGACATCCCCATGGCCCCCTCACAGGAGAGAAAAGAGCACTTTTGTTTCATCGCCGCCCGCCACCATCACTGCCACTGTCACCATGTGGCGGGATCGGAAGGATACCGAAAAAAAAATTCCTGTGCGTTTTTTTTGCACTTCCTGTCTTTCACATATGTGTGGCACTGGGGCACAGAGAGGATGATGGGAAGAGTGTGATGTCCGATCCTCGGAATTCTCTCTCTCTTTCTCTTTCTCTTTCTCTCTCCCTCTCTCTCTCTCTCTCTCTCTCTCTCTCTCTCTCTCTCTCTCTCTCGCGTCGGCCATGCAAAACCCACACAGATTTATCTCTATTTCATATCTCCTCTCTCTCTCTCTCTCTCCCTCTTTCTCTCTCTCTCTGTCCATCGGCTTCTCAGGCCTACAATTCATCACTCTCAGCCAAGAAAGGACAATCAGACATTGTTTCTGTTATAGCATGATATGCTGGAATACGTATAAACGTCAGTTGATCTTATACTCCATTTGTATTTGGAAGATGGGTATACAATAGGAGACACTTATTATTATATGCAGTTACATGTGCATATCGTGTGATTTCCACGAGACTTTCAAAGTATTTTGAACTGGACCTTGTAAGGAGCAATCAAGGTGCATTCAAAGAAACATCACAATCTGCACAATGTGTTTCCTACTGTAGCCTATGTGCTATGAAATAGCACTGTGACCATCATCCCATATGCAGTAGGTTTCATACACCAACAAGATCTTTAATTGCCCATATGTACAGTGTTGTCATAAACGTCTGATCTTTCATTTACTATTGTGCACGATCCCTGTTTGAACTAAACTTATTCAACTAAAATAAACAAATATGCCCATTGTTGGTATGAAGTTGGTATGAGGTGTCTTGATATAAATTCTTGACAAATACATAACTTCTTGTGATAAATAAGGTGCAATACCTATACTTAAATTTCTGCAGGATGAAGATATGTATGAACTGTGAAGTTCTTACTCATGCTGAAAGCTCACACTTTCTCCCTCGCATTCCCTTCACAATGACAATTTATTTTATTGAGGTTTTCATTTTACCTTATTTTACTTTTACGGATTCCCAAAAAGTTGGGGCACTTGATATTTTGTGAATAAAAGCAGAATGCTGCTATTTTCAAAACATTCAATTCATTTCTAAGATGGACAGTAGCACTAGGTCAACATATCAACTGTTAAAGCCAGGCAAAACAATTGGGGGAAACATGTGTATATGTTCTTTTAAAATTTGACCCATGCAACAAATATCAAAAAAGTTGGGACTGGCCCAAACATGTGGTAATTGGATAATTACATAAGAAAGGAACGAAAAGGAACTATGTTAACTGCCAACATGGTGCTGAGCTTACTACAGTACATACTTATCCATCCAGTGTATACTGTACACGGACAGATATACTGCACGCATGATGTCAGCGATTCACATGAAACAAAGGGAACGCTGATACACTCAAAGTACAACAAATAAAGAAGAAGACAAGATCAAGTCAATTATTTTCATTTAGATTTATTAAAAATACAATTAAATATTTTTTAGGCCTACTTTTTGACATTTTACACATTTTTGAAGCAAGATGTATGATCTGGTGGGGCATATAGATTTGCTGGCGAACAACTGTGACTAAATGGTTTGAGTGTCTTGCGCTGGTTTCAAATGTGTGAGCATGTTCAAGTACTAGATATCTATCATGACAAATACTCTGTTCACTGCTGGTCTTGTTTTGAGCTATATATGATTTCATATTTTCACACAAATATTAAATTATCCTCATGAGTATATTTTAAACTTTGTAAAAAAATGATGAATCGATAGGGAGGGAGAATATGGACACTGAGAAGTGTATCTGCACAAAAAAGAGCTGGTTGTCCCAGACTTGACAGTGCTTGGAGAGAGGGGTACAGAGAGAGAGAACGAGAGAGAGAGAGAGAGAGAGAGAGAGAGAGAGAGAGAGAGAGAGAGAGAGAGAGAGAGAGAGACTGTGTGTGTGTGTGCGGCTGCGTGCGTGCTTGCTTGCGTGCGTGCGTGCGTGCGTGTGTGCGTGCGTGCGCGCGCGCCTGTGTGCGTGTGTTTGTCAGTCTGTCTTCATGTATGCACAACACATCCCTGGAGGAAGTCTGATGACGGTGCATACTGTCAACTGTGGCCTGAAGGTAGCTACACACACGCACACACACACACACACACACACACACACACACACACACACACACACACACACACACACACACACACACACACACACACACACACACACACACACACACACACACACACACACACACACACACACACACACACACACAGACAGACAGACAGAGAGACAGACAGACAGACAGACAGACAGACACACACACACCAGGGCTTGACACTGGCACCTGCCAACCAGCCAAATGCTGGGAAAACTTGGCTGTGGCTAGTAATACTTTCAGTGTCACTAGCCAATTTGGCTGGCAGCTTATTCCTTGGTATGGCATACGAATCATAGTAGCCTATATTCTGTTGTTTACCCCTTGTGTATCAATTGTTTGTATTTAAGTTCAAGAAAAAGCTCAGTAACTCTAAAGTTTCTATACTTCCTTGTAGAAAGCTTTACACTTATCTTGCTTTAGCACCTCCTCATCTGAGGTAAGACGTGCACTATCATGATAAAGGAAACAAAAACAATTTAAAAGGTGTGGCTAGTGGAATACCTGAATGGCTAGTGACTCGGGGAAGCTACTAGCCACAGTGGCCGGCGGATGAAAAAGTTAATGTCAAGCCCTGACACACACACACACACACACACACACGCACACACACGCACACACACACACGCACACACACGCACACACAAACACACACACACACACACACATACACACATACACAGACAGACAGACAGACAGACAGACAGATAGACACACACACACACACACACACACACACACACACACACACACACACACACACACACACACACACACACACACACACACACACACACACACACACACACACACACACACACACACACACACGGGTAGATGACGGATAGGCAGCAAAAAACATTTTTTTCACAAAACATTGTTTATGAGGGAAAAAAGTATATGTCTACGTAGTGCAGCAATTAATCTTTCAAAAAATCCAAGTGGTCACAATGTTGGTCTATTCATTGATTATTTATTTACGTTGATAAAGCAATTTGCTGAAAATATGTCCTTTGGTGTGACGTTAAGAAATAAATATATTAAGTAATGTAGAAATAGCTTGATGGAGTTTTATGAACATTGTTACACTCTTCATATTTATTGCAATTTTTTAAAGTCTTAATTTAATGAGAAATTACCATTTAAGTAGGGAGGATAGGTTGTTCTTCCCTAATGCAATAGTCAGTGTTTATCAAACATATTGTTTAGCTCAAACAAATATTTGAGCGTTTAAAACATGTCACACCGTTGGACATTCATGTCACGCTAAAGGACAGAAATGCAAAACTGAGCCAGAAACAAATATATCAACATGATTATTTTGTCTTTTGATCATAATATAATGTTGTAGTCAATATGGACCTACACTTTACACTTATAAGTCTTTGAATCGTCGATTATCAGCCTATCGTAACTCTTAATGACAGCCATGCGGTCATTAAATGTAAGCTGCAGAGCTCATACTGACTTCATACTGACCTTGGGATGACCATCACACTTTTGTAGGTATGCTATGACTGTCACACCATTGAACCTGTAGTGTGTAGTGGCCAGTGCCTGTTTGGTATCTCAAGCTGGACAGCACATTTATTATGTATATTGAGCTCTCCACAGCATACTTTATTCATCTATACTCCTCTATATACTCTCTCACTGATCTTTCCTTCACTGTTACCGTTATATTTCATGGGTTCAAAGCACCATTAATGACATTTTATATAATTTGACAGTATCTAAAATCAACAGCAAATATTCATCAACAATGCATCAAAGTATAAATTCCAAAGGCCAATAAAGGAATAAGTAATTTGAATACACAATATTTATCTAGTCAAACAAAACAAAAACAAAAAATGTACTACTAGTTGTTTTAAAAGCTATTTCTCAAATATCTAGTCAATTGGTGTGACCTGTTTGTCCTTTGGTGTGATACTCCAAAGTGTCACACCATAGGACTTTTACCATCACACCATAGGACTTTTACCATCACACCATAGGACTTTTGAGCTTTTGAGTTAATTTAAAGCCATGTCGTTGCCGACTGAAATACAATTTCACCTTTAGTAAGATGCATTTTCATACATCTACATAAGAAAAAAATGTGAAAAATATACACTATTGTCAAAATGTATTTTATGCTGTCACACCAAAGGACTACAAAACTAATACATCTTGTGGTAGCAAAACATAATTGATTGACTGAAGAACTCTGAGAGAAAAATCTAAAATCCACCCTTGCCATTGGCTTCTTAAGGGTCTAAAGTCACAATTTATGTACTGCTGGAGCTTCAATAATAGATAATTATCCACAGAATTAACCAAAAATATGATGTCACACCACAGGATATTGTTTTCTGCGACAAAGTTTCATAAGTCCATACGGTCTCAGAAAAACAGGGAAAAAATTAAGCATTGCCACTTGCTAAAATAGACACCTTGAAAAACATGCCAGGGTTGTTTAGACAAATGACTGAGCTTTGATTATTTATTTAAAAATGTTTTAATATGGAGAACCAGGCTTGCCTCAGTCACACCATAGGACAAATGTGACATTTGACTCAAAATTAAGTATACTTATTTAAGCTCTGTATTTATTACACATTACTTTTTCACAACAACGACATTAGTTTAATCATTTAAAGGATTGACAATTTTGAAAGCATGAATTTACTTAATTTTAAGAGCCTGCGACAGCAAAATGTACACGTCACGTCATCTACCCACACACGTTTGGTTTCCTCTTCTCTCCCTCTTTTTGCGCATGCACATTCAACCACATGTGCATCAATGCAGAGAAACACACACTTGCCTTTGCACAATCATGCACTGTCCCCCCACACATATACAGTTACTCATTATCTCACACACACGCACCCATGCACCCATGCACGAACACACACACACACACACGCACACACACACACACACTACAAGCACACACACACACACGCACACACACACACACACACGCACACACACACACACACACACACACACACACACACACACACACACACACACACACACACACACACACACACACACACACACACACACACACACACACATACTACAAGCACACACACACACACACACCGTGGTACACACACACATGTGCACACCGGTGTGCATGATGCATCCACAAGTTAATGGAATGAGATACCAAAATAAAAAGGATGATTATGCTGACAGTAGATCTCATTACGGCACTAATAAGCATTAACTGGATAACTAGGTCAAATGGCATTATCTCCATTGATTTCTCTAAAGCAACCTGACAGAGAAATGTCAAT
>NC_085861.1:54464239-54474239 GCF_034702125.1 Engraulis encrasicolus | reverse complement strand
TTGTGTGTGTGTTAGTCTCTGTAACAAATGGATCATGAGGTGCAAATAATGGTACAGACATCCTGACTCCCAAACGATCAGGGGTTAATTCGGCCTGGGGGAAAGGTGACAAATTAGGCAAATCCCCTTTTGTTTCTGACACCTTCCTCAGGTCCTACGAGAAGAAACATAGAACAAAGGACTTCCTGGGGAGGACAGAGCTGTATATAGGGGAAGAGGGTCTGTGACTGGTCAGAGATGTGATGTTGAGACTTCTGTATGTTTCCTGACATTGTATCTCTCCGGTACCGTTATTAAAAATCTGCAGTGCTTACCAATTGAGTTGCTTGTCGCCTGGAATATTAATTTTTTTACTACATTGGTGGCGACGAGGATGGGATTAAAAAAGGCTTAATTAGACACTCAGGAGGAAGACTTTCAGCTGGACATCAATTGACTTGGCCAACGAGTAGTCCCATTGCTGACTTCACCGGACTGGAGGGCCTTCATCCTGTGTGCCTAAATACTGCCAGAGATCCCAGTATTTATGGCCACAGGCAACTCAAAGGGTGAGTTTAATTCTTACTAAAATGTTGCATGCTTTAGGACATTGTGTATGTATACACTGGCTAGGTTGAAGTGCTTATGATATTCTAAGAGAGCACAACACTTGGCAAAAGTTGTCCGGAAGTGCAGGGTTTCAGAAGGAATTGTCACGTGACAAAGCCAAAAAGAGGATCTTTTTTGGCTCAAATAGGCCTAAGGGAAAGGATTTCCCAGGGAAAAGAGGATCTTTTCCAAGAATGAAAGAAAGTAAAAGAGAGAGGATCTCTCCTAATTGAAAAGAGGATCTTTTCATAGTGAAAGAAAAGGAAATGAGAGAGGATCTCTCCAAATTGAAAAGAGGATCTTTTCCAATACCGGTAATTAAAGAGGAAAGAGGATCTTTCCTGACAGAGAATAAGAAAAAAAAGAGCTCTCAACCTGTACCGGTAATTAAAGAGGAAAGAGGATCTTTCCTGACAGAGAATAAGAAAAAAAAAGAGCTCTCAACCTGTATGCATGTGAAGTAGGCCTACTATTGTGATGTCTTGTGGATGGTTGGTTTGAAAAGTGAAAGAAAGTAAAGGAAAAGTTGAGGTAAGGAAGTTTAACTGAAGGTGTGAAGGAGGCACGAGTGATTCCTCGGCAAAAGTTGTTCAGGGCACTGAATGATTCCTGTTGTGCTCACCGAAATATTTTGGTTGAATAGTTTTTGTTGTAATTTAATATAGGACACTAGTGATCTCTGTCTTTTGGTAAAATTTGGATAAGAATAACTCAACTTAAGAAAGGTTAAACGGAAAGCATGACAACGACGAAGGTGAATGAAAGTTATATGTTATTGTAATTATTGATCATAATAATAATAATCATACTATATGTTGGCAAGAGGTGGTTGTGCCTGAAAATACTGCTTTTGCGCTGGTATTTCAGCATAGGTTAAGATAATAAGAAATCAAATTATTAAGAATCATTCACTATGGGATTAAATAAGAGTAAATCTGTTAAACTGCCAATGGGTATACATACTCCAGGATGTTTGCAAGACATGTATAGAAAGTATGGAGCAGAATGTGTTGATGAGAGTGTTATACGTAAGTGGCATGGATGGACAAGGGGAACATTCCCTTTGAGTGGAACATTAAGTATAGGAAGGTTACAAGAATGTAGGGCAATAATGGAAAATAACCAGATCCAGTTCGAACAAGAAATATTTGGAAAATGGGAGAAGGAAGCAGATGAAAGGGACCGGAAAAGGAGGCAAATCAGAGGACAGAAAGGAAAAAAGACATGTACTGCTAGTTCAGAGAGTGAGACAGATAAAACTGTGATGTCATATATACAGGAGAATAAAAATCAGATAGTTCCAGCTACTACCCCATCCAGCAATGACAATATACATGTAAATCCAGTAGTAAGCCCAGAGCATCACCTATTTTGTGCTAAGCCTGAGCTCCAGGTCATAGCAGCACTACAGCAGCAGTTTCTAACATTCATATTGACATCCCCCACTGTGTTGTTCCCTCAAACCACTGAGCAGAGAGAACAAAGAGGAGCAAATGGTGAGAAAAGAGGAGCAGATAGTGAGCAGAAAGGGCAGGCTAGAGGCCTAAGAGAAAACACAGGTAGTCACAAAGGAATGAGGAAGGCTAACACATCATTCCATAAGAAATCCCCTCAGTGCTGGAGATGTGGTAATTTAGGACATATTTCGAGAAACTGTAGACAAGTCAGAGGTTAACAGGTCAGTAGCCCACACAGCAGGCTACCAATGCATAGTAATATGTAAAAACTACAGCATTTTCAACTACACAAGATTTTAAGGGGGCAAGAGCATTACCCTCATTAAGAAATAGAGCTTAACATAGATTGTATGCCTTCATTTAGGCACAAAGGTGTTTACGACCCCTGTGACACCTCAAATCAAGGAGATCAACTCTCCCAGGGCAGGGAAAGTGTCACCTCAGAGCAATAAGAGAGACATTCATAGGACAGGGAAACTGGAGAATAACCCACCAAAACTACACATAGCCATATTTATGCATGCCTCCAAATTTTAAGCAGATATTTTTGTGAATAATAACATCAGGGATAGAGAATGTCTTATGGAAAGTGCAGAGCATACTGACCAGCACCATTTTAGGAAGGGCACAGAATTATCAAACTGGAGACAATTTGACTATGAGGTTCAGTAAGTGTAGTTAAGCATATGGTTAAAGTCACAGAGACTAATTAATTACTTTGCAATCATAAGAGATATGAGTATAGGCCTAGGTCCTACAGATATGTTCTGCGAACAGTTAACCCAGACTGATAGAATATTAATTTATTTCGGCACTGTTTACAACTATACTCTCAGCATCGAAAATAATGGAATTTCAGTGCACATGGGAAGACAGCCTGGTTTCAGGATACCAGGAATAGGAATATTCAGACTAGTAGAAGTGCCATAAACATGCTGTCCTTAGGAATTTCATGGCAAATCTTCATGTGACTAGATGAGAAATTTGGACTCGGTAGAATTGTGATAATGAACATAAAACGGTAATTGCCCAATGAAAAAGGATATGTTAATGGATAAAAGATGTTGTGTTGGTTTACCTGGACTATTTAGTTGCAACTTTATCACCCTAGGGGTGAGTAGAGGACACAGACTCAATCTTGGCAACATAGGATCGTAGATGCATTGTCTATCAAATAATGAAGGATAAAAATCTGCTCATCCACAACCAAGGATAGAGCAGAATGGGATTATTTGGTCTGGTGAAATCCAAACGAAACCTGACTGACGACGAAGACGATGACTGACTTTGTGTGACTGAGTGTGAAAGTGTGAGTGTGAAAAAGGGTGAAAGAAATAAATGGCCATATTAGGAAAATATGAAAAATAGGTAGTCATCAGTTGGACTCAGTTTCTAAAAGCATGTTGCATGAATTTTCTTTCTGAAATTCGAGACTAACATTGGAATGCTGAATCCTTTAACCCAAACTAATTTTAAACACCCCACCCCAACTTGCTTGATAAAAGTGCTTTTCTATATAACACCTGAATTCTTTCTATGCTACACTGAGTTCAACTGTATGAGATGGAAAAAAAAGCTTTGAACATTACTTAAAAAATAAGAAAACACATGAGGTGTGTAAAATAACCATTTGGTCCATGACCAGAGGTGTCGTAAATGCAGTGGCTCAAGAGGATATAGGCCGTAAACAACTTGGCAAGCCACAGATCGGATGAGAGACAGCAATTTACATGGCACATATATGAGCCATGTAAAAAGGGGGGTGATGAAGGTAAAAAAGGGGGGTCCGATTTAGAAGTTAAACTTTGAAACTGCTGGAACATTTACAATGGTTTGGTATTTTGAAACAGGTAAGCAAACGGGAATTGTTAAAAATCATTGTATAATCACAAGATGTGTTTTAGGTTTTGTTGGGTTTGAGAAATTGTCTAGAACAATGTAGGACTTGTAGTAATGTTAAATAAATGCTGTGTGTTAAATGACAATAAGTCAAGAGATTAGAGGAAGCAGACCACAGACTTAGAATATGTAACTGATTTAGAAGTGATAGTGATAAATATGGTGCAGCTACATAATACTGATAACAATAAGGAGAATAAGAATAAGTGAAATAGAATAAAATAAAAAGGCCATAAGTAATGTGCAAAGAATTGGTATTAGAAAAAATATTATTTGCGAGGAATTGATACTGCTGTTTTTGTGTACTAACAGATGAAGACCCCACTGGCGACCCAAGACCAGGCTTCCAAGAAATTCCACGACACTCAGAAGGATGGCAGGATGTGACCAGCAATGCTGTCAGAGCAGACAACAGAAGAGAGGCCTTGGATCCATTCATCACGTAGGGAACAAGACAAGCTAAGCAGAGCCATCTACAACGGTCAGAGGGTGGAGTCATCACTAGAGCAGGCGGCATCGGTTCTGATGAATGACCTCTGCCTCCATTCTCAAAAGGGGGGCCTTCAAAGAACTAATTACTGCCTGAGGACAACTAGTTGCTGAGAGACAAGAGAAGTGGACAAGCAAATTCTGTTCACATCTACGGTCATATATCTCTACATCTGAGTCACATAGACAAGGAGTGTGACAAGGAAACAAGCAATTTTTCATCCACACAATCCACATGGATGACAGAGAAAGAAGGACATGATGGATGGATGGTGAATGATTTACAGGAGCAACAAGAACAGAATGGTTCAGTTGGATTAAGAAAATTGGACATTCAAAAGGCAATGGGAACAAGTGCTATTGCTGAGAACAGTGCACAGAGCATATGGTCAACTCGACTTAGCGCAAATGCCAAATCTTCACAAGTGTCCAAAAGTATATACAGTTTGAAATTATCAGGAGAAGTGATGGAAATACCAGGAATGAACACAGAAACAATCAGAGAAATCAAGTGTAATTTGTTTAAATGTGACTATAGAGACCGTCAACAACAGTTCAAGAAAAAAGTTAGGACACAGTCAATGTATACTTATACCTTAAAGGCAGAAGATTATTTTAGACCAAACCAAAGCTCTGGATGGGAGGAAATTATTTCCTCTGGTACAGTATTCCAGTGCAAGTAGCATACATTTTAATTACCTATGGACATATATTGGGTTTAAGGAACAAATGCATACACAAAGTGACCTGCCGAGGCAGTAGGAACATATTACATTATAATAGTGATTACAGCAGTATGAGTATTGGATAAAGAACACTGTCAGCATTCTAGTTAACATAACCAACAGACACATAGACAGAAGAGATATGTAAAATACACACCAGGTGGAAGGACAAATGGAACGGATATGTTTTAGCTGACCCATGGTCAGGGCAAGGGGCTACAGTGGACTGGATAGTGTCACTATGGGTGGAGCAGTGTTTCCACAGACTTGTGGTTGGTCAAGGTAGTCCGGTGGTAAAAATATATATTTTTGGTTTAGTAACTTAAGAAATTACATTCACAACATGAAATCTCTATCGGTTCAGGGGACCAAGTCAAGGTGATAGGTGCTTCGTATCAAGAGGGGCGCCTTAACAATAAAGTGCTGGGAGAAACCCTGGGTAGTAGAAGCCTTATAGAAATTAATAAATTGGTCTAGCATACAATAGGCAAGCGTTTGCAAATTAAACGGGGGCATCTGTAGCCTTAGTAAATCAGGAACTAAACGCTAGTAGAAATGAACTTTTATCACACAGACTTGGACTGGATCTACTTTTGGCTGAACAAGGAGGTTTATGCAAAGTAGTAAATACATCATGTTGTTTCTTAGTCCCAAATTATTTCAACAATATATCGGAGTATGTACAAAAAATGTGAAATCTGAAATGCCATGCCAAATCCACCACCACTAACTAGAATAGATGTTATATTTGATGACTTGGCTAATATGTTTGGTAATACGGCAGCTGATATTTTGCTAAAACTTCTGAGAATAGGACTACCTATGCTTGTACCTGTGATAGTGATCATATTATCAAGGTCAGTTGGAAAACTAATTGTGAAGGGAATATTCCACATTGTGGCGCGTAGAGCAAAGGTAAAGAATTATGTGACTTTTAGGAACACATGTATGACTGATTATGAGGACACAAATGAATTTCCATTTTACAACACAGAAGTATGAAAAGAGATTACCCTGTTAGTATTATCCGGTGATGTAATTAGTTAAGTAGGTAGATAATGTGCATGTATGAAGTGTTGCCTGATACATTTGTAGTATTACTTTGTAACTGGTCCTCTCTCAGCTGACACAGTCAGAACCGCCTTTTTCAGAAGGGGTTATCGAAGAATTTGTCCCAACCTGTCCGCTCTTTTCCACAAAAATTGGCAGAACAGTGGTTTTTGCTCGGACAAACAGTGGTTTCGCTTCGATCTGAGAGTATGACGCTGTAGCAGATGAAATTTTGTATTCAAAAGTGTTGTGAGCATGAACTCACAAAAGCAGGGAAATGAAGTGAGAAATTTCATTCTCTGTAACAAATGGATCATGAGGTGCAAATAATGGTACAGACATCCTGACTCCCAAACGATCAGGGGTTAATTCGGCCTGGGGGAAAGGTGACAAATTAGGCAAATCCCCTTTTGTTACTGACACCTTCCTCAGGTCCTACGAGAAGAAACATAGAACAAAGGACTTCCTGGGGAGGACAGAGCTGTATATAGGGGGAGAGGGTCTGTGACTGGTCAGAGATGTGATGTTGAGACTTCTGTATGTTTCCTGACATTGTATCTCTCCGGTACCGTTATTAAAAATCTGCAGTGCTTACCAATTGAGTTGCTTGTCGCCTGGAATATTAATTTTTTTACTACAATAGTGCCTGTGTGTGTTTGTATTAAGTGTGTTTGAATGAAAGAGACTATGAGATTATATTGTGAATGTGTATGTTTGTATACTGTGTGTGCCTGTGTGTGTGTGTGTGCGCATGTATATGTGTTTGTGTGTGTGTGTGTGTGCTTGTGTGCATGCGTGTGTGCGTGTTTGTTCTTGTGTATGTGTGTGTGTGTGCGTGTGTGTGTGCATGCGTGCCTCCGTGCGTGCGTGTGTAGACAACACAACAAGGCCTTGGCCTAATAAACTGGCAGCTCGGGCAGTCACCGGGCTGCAGTGAGTGTTAGTGAGTTAGGCTATTTATTATTCATGCTCATTAAATTCTGGGCCTCCACTGTGCGGAGACTGCCAGCTTGCTGCCAAAGCACTGTGCTTTTTTGTGATGTGCCCACTTGAGACGGCGAGGATTTAAATCCAGGACACCACTTCTGAGTGAAACACACAAACACAGACACAGACAAACACTCACACACACATATGCACGCACGCACACACACACACGCACACACACATGCGCGCATGTGGGCACGCACGCACGCACATTCTCTCTCACTCAATATGACTTCTATCTCTCTCTCTCTCTCTCTCTCTCTTTCTCTCTCTCTCTCTCTCTCTCTCTCTCTCTAACAAATCTACAGTCACAGACATGCACATACAGAGAGAATAACAAATACACACATACATGAATACACACATACACACTCACACACACACAGGCACACACACAATTGCACAATCTTGCTTTTAATTTCATTTCAACACATTAAACAAAATACACAATTATCCCCCGTCACACACACACACACACACACACTCCTCCCTCAACCCACTACCACCACCTCCGTGCTTAGTCTTCCCAGGAAAGGGGATTTTGGTATAAAAGCTCTGATGTGGCTTCGTGTCTGAATGTGAATATTCATAGAAAGGGATTCACTGTCAGTCTGTGAACTGATACTCGCTAATTCTCACGGCTTATTGTTTGTAAAAATGGCTGTTGTCACCAACAGTCCCCCTATCTGTTTCTGCTGAAAGGAAACACAGACTAAGCCAGAGCATATGAGGCGAGTCCCTCTATTGGGATTTTTTTTTGTTCAAAGGGTTTATATAGCCATTTCTCAAATGTGCTGTTTTATTGTGATATAGTCCCAGCGACTTTACCTTTCCTGTGCACTCGTCAAACATGTTTTGATAGCACCTGAGTTAAAACATGGCGACAGTGTGTGTAGTAGGCTGCGGTCTGTGTTATACAGGTCTGTGTTCACACCGTTCAGGGCCTCTCCCGTGTTCAACCCGTCGAGGAAAACCAAAAGTGGATTTGACACACAGGAAACAATTATTTATTCGGACACGGTCTCGCCATAGACCCCCGCAGCTGTAAGATCCCAGAGTGTGTTTGGCTTTCTATCACATTGGAGCCCCCCTGGAAAAATAAACTCTGTTTCTGTGGCGAATAAGATGAGTGAGGGTTTCCCATGTGAGTTTGAGTGGGAAGGGGAGGGGAGAGGGGAGAGGTAGGATGATGGTCACATGGCGACCCAGCTACGAGGACTGGTGCAGTCTCCATTCATAGACTTCTAATGTACTGGAAAGCCCGACACAGTCCGCTTCCGAGGCCCACCATCCAGAACGTCTCTGAATATGTCGGATCTGCTCCTTCTGGTCCAGGTAGACAGACGAGAAGGGTGTGTGTGTGGGGGGGGGAGAGTTGAGATCACGATTCAGTCTTAGCTGAAAGGGAACCACCAGGGTGAATGTTGTCAGGTTGTGGGTTGTGTGTCTTAACAGCACGGCACTTCAATGCCAGGTTTGTGCAGGACTGTGTCAGAAACAAGAGGTATAGATAAACAAGCTGGCCACCTGAGTCCAACCATTCATCAAACTGTTACAAACACCCTCCCCAACCACTCTCTGTCTACTGCTCTTCAACTCCCATGGCTCGTCCTTCGTCTTCCTTTGCATCATGGAACAGAGAAGACATTCTGAGGTAAATGTTCCGGAATTATCCTTGGACCAGTCATGGCACTGGTCATGCAGAAAGCAACCTGAAATACTGTAGAAGAATGAGACAGCTATTTTAAAATACATCAACATCTGTGTAGGAAATGTTTCTTTCAATGGCTGATATATTGCTCTCTCAGTCATTTTTTTCTCCTTTCATTCGTCCCGAAACGTATTTTCCCAGTGGGTGGGGTTGCATTTGGAAATTTGTCTTGAATTTGGACTTGTGGTTACCTCTGTCGATACTTTGGCGAAGTGAAATTGGGGTGAAATAAAAGCCCTGTGTGCTTTAGGCCCTGCGGGCTTGTCACATTCGAGAGTGTTTCTGAGCAAACAAACTTCAAAGGCGACGTGTTCTGGGCAAAAATAAGGTGAGGGTGAATGCAAACAAGCTCTCGTTTTTTTAAAAAGAAAAAAACATGGATTCTTTTTTCCCGTCTTTCTCTCCCTCCTTCAAGCAACTGTTTGCTCAGATCAAAAGCTTAACCTTTCGACCGTGAAGAATTCAGCGACTGGGTTTAATTTTGTGAAAAGTGGACCTGGTCCACCTCTCAAGCAGATCTTGAGGGCATGCCCTCTCAGCCTGAGGAGTTTACTAATACCACAAGTTTGGAGATTGGGAGGACAAGTTAACACAAGCCCTGAGACAACAGTTGCTCATTAGGATCCGAGTCCCAGGCAGGTCGCCTTCCATGCCCTCACACAGTGTCAACTCTCCCAGAGTAGGGAAGGATGCATACACCGCAGAAAAGCAGTGTTAATTCCAGACGTGGAGAAGTATTTGAGACCAAATACAATTTAAAAAGATCTAAGTGTTATATTAACACTGTTTTTTTAATGTATAGGCCTACAGGTATATATTACCATTGGCACATGTGCCCTCTACACAAACAAGCTAACATGCCCTTCATTTACACAGAATTGACAAAAGGTGTGGTGGCTGATGAACATTTTTTTATTATTATTCACACTGGTCATAATGGGTTGTGTGCTACATAATTAAATCATGTTTATCTGGCAGCAAAAAGAGGTTGCAACTAAGTCAGCCTAAAAAAGCATCCACGCGAGACTGATTTAGAAGAATTTTCCTCAAATTTTGGCATTAGATAATAATCAGGTTAGGCTTGGGCCATATCC
>NC_085861.1:54446739-54451739 GCF_034702125.1 Engraulis encrasicolus | reverse complement strand
GGGCCCCAAACCACCAGAGGTGTGTGTGTGTGTGTGTGTGTGTGTGTGTGTGTGTGTGTGTGTGTGTGTGTGTGTGTGTGTGTGTGTGTGTGTGTGTGTGTGTGTGTGTGTGTGTGTGTGTGTGTGTGTGTGTGTGTGTGCACGTGCACGCGCGCGTGCGTGAAAGAGAGAGAGAGAGACAGCGAGAGAGAGTGATTGAGAGTGTGTGTATGTGTGCGTGTGTGTGTTATTGTGTGAGTATACTACACAGTATGTGTGTAAGCACATGTGCGTGTAGGGAGGAGAGACAGACATGGGGTTGACTCCCCACCTCTGTCTACCTGCTGTCTGTGGTGTATGGGGAGGACTGGCTGCCCACCTCCACACTGACAGGAAATCCATACAGAGCGCCACAATCTGCCATCGTGACAACTCACCTGCGTGTCACCCGCCTAACCTCGTGATAACCACCATCACCCTGCAGCCTGAAGCAGGCAGTGAGAGGCAGAGGGGGGGCAGAGGGAAGGCGATATGGAGAGAGAGAGAGAGAGAGAGAGAGAGAGAGAGAGAGAGAGAGAGAGAGAGAGAGAGAGAGAGAGAGAGAGAGAGAGATGATAACCACCACCACCCCGCAGAAGAGAGAGGGGCAAGGGGAGATATGGACGGAGGAAGAGAAACGCATGTGGGGATAGAGAGAGTGAAAGAATGAAAAAGAGTAGATGCATGTCACCTGCCCAACCTCATGATAACCAGCACCACCCTGCAGCAGAGAAAGGGAGCGGGGGACAGAGAGAGATGGATGTAGGGAGAGAGAGAGAGAGAGAGATAGAGAGAGGAAGAGAGGGGGAAGAATGAAAAAGAGGAGTCGATGCATGTCAACCACCTAACCTCCTGATAACCAGCATCAGCCTGAAGCAGAGGATGAGGGAGGCAGGGAGGGATGGAGAGTCACAGCTATGCATTGAGAGAAAGAATGAAACATTGGGCAGAGAACCGAAAGAAGGGATACAAAGAGATGAGGAAAGAGGGATATACAGAGATAAGCACAAAGACAAAGTTAAAAAAGAGGAAGTACATGTAGATGTGAGAGAATGGTCATAAACATACCCTTGCTCACCCTCCTGATGGGGTACATGACTCACACAATATCAATGCCATAAAAATGTTAAGACCAAAAGGTTGTACAGGTCACAGAAAACACAAACGGACATTAGACAGGAGAACTCAATACAGCAAAACAGTCACCCAAAGGACAGAGGTGGTGAGCCTGGCCCCGGAATTGAGACTTTAACACTTACTATTCGGGGTATAAAAAAATCTGTTTCTTATGACATTCTAAACAATTTTACAAGCAGTAGCGTGCCGTAGGTTTTTTTCCGAGGAAGCCAAGGAAAAAAATAAAATAAATATATTATATCTAATAATTGATTATTATTACTAGTAGTACCATTATTATTACAACTAGGCCTACTATTATTATTACATTATTATTAACCAGTAGCGGCGGCTGGCTGGGACAACAAGCAGGGCAGAAAGTTTGGCAATCAAGTCCATGAGAATAAAATCAATAAGGTATAATTTATGAGTTGCGTTGAAAGTTTGCGAGCCAGGAGGGCGTTTACCAGTGGTCTTGTCTCTAATGTTATGTACGGGTCACCTGCGGCTGACTGGGACAACAAGCTGGGCAGAAAGTTTGGCGAGCGAGTCCATGAGAATAAAATCATCAGGGCCTATCATTTATGAGATGCGTTGTATGTTTGCGAGCCAGGTAGGCGTTTACCAGAACTGCCCAGAACTGCTGCGAAGCACGGGATGGAAAGGTCTACTGTTTTGTTTCGACAGCACACCTCGCCCAGAGCTACAGCTCTTGCTCATGCAGGTGACTACTTTTGTTAAGAAATAACAAGAAAAAAACTGTCTGTTCAGAGTTGGAGTAGGGACAAGCAACACTTCAAGAATTTTCACGTTAAGCACGACACCAGATGCTCAACAATAAGCCCCCTAAACACAATTCAGTCTCATCCTTAACCCTTAGAATGCAATAACAGACACCGTGACCGAACACCATGCACTGACTGACCACTTGAAAGTTATTCTACTGATGACTAGGTTCAACCGGCTGCTCTGAGACGTGCACTTCTTGTATAGAATGTCAAATGTGTGTGCGCACTCTCTATGGTTGCCAGATGTATGGCGATTTCCAGCGCAAACATACTAAAGCAAACCCCATGGAAAAAATAACCCTGATGCACATGGTTGAAACAGAGCACAGAGAAGTGGCATGATGCGCATATTTAGGACCTGGTGGCACTTTATGCCATCTAATCACCATAGCCTGGGGGGGGGGGGGCAACCGCCATTCCGACATACCGCTATTCCTACATATCGCTATTCCGACATACCTCTATTCCGACATCTGGCATGCCGTGGGGTTAGGGGTAGGGGTAGGGTTGGGGTTAGGGTTAACGTGCTGGTATTCCGACAATAGACATCAATGTCGGAATAGCGGCATGTCGGAATAGCGCCATGTAACCGATAGCCTGTTGCCATGAATAATAGCAAGAGCTAACAAGCAGCGAGCAACAAAGCTAACAACAAAGCTAGCTGCACAAAACGTTAGTTGGCCTGCTTATAATCTACCTTTCTGAAACAATAAACCAAGTTTGCCTACTGTTGTAGAAGTTATCCTGAACGTGTATGTATTGTGTCCATGTGAAGATCCTGTCGTTATGTTAAATCCATGTTATGCATTGCCTGCCTTGACATTGGGAGCCATCGGCCATGTGCGCACGCTTTGACTGTCACTATTTTGCCCGTAGCCTGTTCAATGTAGTTTCTACTGGCAGGTAAAGTGGCTGCCAATCCCGAAGTATCATCTGTTTCCCTCCTTGGCAAATCATAGACGGGCGATATGATATATCTCGTGACCAATTTTGAGCTATCTGATTGGTCAAGCATACACCAGAAATTTAGGGCTGCCAACCCAAGTTGGCACCAGTTCACAGAGAGACATGTAGTACTTTGTTTCACCAGATGGTTAACCTATGGGAGGGGGCAGGTGCGCTATTTCCCCAGCTTACTGAGAAAATGAGATCCAGGGAATATTAAAACAGGAGACTCGATAGACAGAATGTTTTAATGATTTACGAATATGAAAGCTGTTGTTGGGGGAATAACGGATGCCTGGCATCCCTTGGCATCTGCCACCACACGCCACTGCTTACAAGTGATATGGTGATTGTTTCCAACTTTATTTCGTGCACATTTACGAAAATATCCACTTTGTCGAGAAGCAAACAACCAGTAGCAAACCAAGGGAGGCGGGTCAACCATGTGGTTTGGGAAATGTTAACTGTCATGCTCTTGGTCAGACCAAGTCTTGAAGAGATTTAAAAGTAAAATATTTGACTTCATTATTATACGGGAACAATGATGTGTGGAATATCCCGGATGTGTAAAATATTTTTTGCTGCATTACGGTGGTCTTGGTTCTACTTCAATATCACTGAGGACGAGTAGCGAAATATCTCATTTTCCACCAAACATTTTCAGACATTAAAGTTTTTATGTTTGTTTTTCTTGGATTTAAAAATTAGACAAGTCAGTGCATATTATGTGTGATTTTAGGAACTCTGACATAGATGGCAGTCCAAAGCTTGTGTCATCATCTGAACATTGTAATTACAACGCCACTGCTTCAGCCCCAAGAACAATTTTGATAACTGTAATTGCAATGTATAGAAAACGATGGATGAAACTTATAGAAGGGGAACATTGGGAAGACTGGTGTGAAGATAGACAAATAATAAACTAGCCTTAAATGAAAACTCTAAAAGATGTAGTTGCTAGAAAAGTCTTTATTTATTTATTTATTTTTCAGTACTATTGTATTATTGTTTATTATCTATTTTTACTTTTGTTTATTATGGCCTCTGTATTTTTAACCTGATGTTTAATGGTCCTTACTCCTTCACGTTATTATTATATTGAACAATTCGTATAGATTGAATTTTAGTGAATCAGCCAAAGTAAATTACATTTTGGAGCTATGCTATTAGGTTATATTATTATGATGTGAAAGAAATACATAGAATTAAAAAGGAGAAATACAAAAAAAGTCCCCATTAGGGGAGGGTGGTGGATGGGTTTAGATTTTTTTTTTTTTTTTTAATAAAAACAACATGGCTGTTGACTAGTGGTGTGGATCGACACTGCCCTCACGATCCGATTCGATCACGATTCGGGAGGTAGTAGATCCGATTCGTTTCGATTCTATTAGATCCAATCCGATTCGATTCAATTCTACAACGCATTGCAATGCATTACATTTCTACTGAACGCAAAGCAAATGTTCAGCCATGATGAGGAAATACAAGTAGTCAGATACTGAGCAACAATTTATTGGCTGTTTTCTGTATCAGTCTGTATCAGTCTTGCAATGTTTTGAAGTGTTTTTATTTAATTTAACATTCATTTGCTCCCGAAATATCCATGGAAATAATTGAAACTTAAAAAAATTGCCGGATTGATTCTGGAACTTGCCGGATCTGGATCTGGATCGTCCATGCCCCGGATCGATTCGGATCGCCGAATCGATCATTGTTGACACCACTACTGTTGACCCTTCCCACGTGACGTCACAACAAATGTGTCAGCCATTTTGCACATGAACCACCATAGTCTTCCACTGCATTACCCATTCAATGAATCCGGCCTAGGTCATTTCCCAGCCCTAACCCCATGTCTCTCCCCCCTCACTTCCTGTTTGTTCCCACACTGTCCTGTCTAAATACGGGGAAAATGTTCCAAACATGTCTTACAAAAAAATCTCAATGTCCTCATGTAATGTGGACATTTTGAATGTGTGCACAGTCTGTCTGTCATTCTGTCTGTCTGTCTGTCTGTCTGTCTGTCTATTTGAATGTTTGTTTCCGTGTGGTCTGCGTGTGTTTGTTTGTTAAGATGTATGCACTGTATGTGAACATACCGAACGCAGGTGTTTACACTTAGCCTATAGTATG
>NC_085861.1:54421739-54441739 GCF_034702125.1 Engraulis encrasicolus | reverse complement strand
GAGAATCAGGTAGAAAAAGGTCAAAGGTCGAGTTGCTCACCTTTCCTTTTTCAGAGTTGATCTTCTCTCCAGCAGTCATGACCCTCTCCTGTGGAAATGACACAGATGATCTAAGGCAGGACTCTCACACTCACTCACACGCACGCACGCACTTCCAGACATTCACACACACACACACACGTACGCCCACGTATGGGCACACACGCGCACACACACACACACACACACACACACACACACACACACACACACACACACACACACACACACACACACACACACACACACACACACAAATACACACACACACACACGCACACAAACACACAGACACAGACAAGCTTGCACACAAAAATAGTATGCAGTGTATGAAGGCATGCATGGACACTACACATACACACTGGCACACGTACAGACACACACACACACACACACACACACACACACACACACACACAGACACACACACAAACTCACACACACACACACATGCACAAATACAGACACACACAAGCTTGCACACATAGATACATTATGCAGACATGCATGCACACACACACACACACACCAGACATTCCGTTGTCCGGTAATTGCCGGTCATTGGCCGGAAAAAAAATTGAATGTCCGAGAAAAAAAATCTCACAGGTCAAAGTGTCCGTTTGAAATTCATAATAGCCTAATCCTGTCTATCTAAAATCTATTTTCTCTTCTTGGGCACACACAGTTACGTCCTCGAAATGTAGATAAACAGCCAATCATGGCTTAGCTGCTAAAGGAGAATAAGAAAAATGTGATTTCTGTCGACCAATCAGAATAGCCGAGTTTGACAGCTGACAGCTAGCGCTTCTCATCAGAAGAATGATAAACAAACAGTGACCGTGTTCAAAATTCAATCCAGAAATAAAATAAGCTGGCTGATCTTGTTTTCAACACATCAGTCGGACTATTCCTGCCCCCAAATGGAAATACTTTCAGAAATGAAGACAAGAAACAAGTGAATGACACGCTTAACAACTTAGTTCACTGTCTATTAATGTGCTAGCAGCTCGCTAGCTATCTAGCCTGCCTGCTGCCATAACAATCGCAGGTTCAGGTCATATGGCTCATTTGTGTTAGTTTTCTATTTCCCTTCTTCTCAGCCATTGTGTTTCACAAGTTCACTGTGACTTCCTCGAGATTGATCCCAATGAGCAGTTCTTAGCCTGTGTGTTTGTAACATAGTAGTTTGCTAGTTTGCTGGTCGGGGGTAGAGTCGTCGCTGGACTGCAGATATGAAGTGCTGGTTCAAGGCATGACTAGTTGGCTTTCAGTGCCGTTTTCTGCCGAGATTGTGTGTGTGGTTGGTAGCCTAGGCGATCATCTCGAGATAAAATATCAAGGCTTGAACAAGAAGTTGTGTAGGCTTGTGAATGGCTCCAGTTAGCACATCAAATGGGATGCTTCAGAGCCGTCGGCTTGCTTGCGCTTCGTATCCCCCCGTTCCCCAGCTAACATTATATTCACGTTTACTTGCACTATTCACTTGTTCGCACTGCGCTTACACTGTTTTGGGGAAATTGAGTTATCGCTTTGTAATGGTCGTTTTCCCACTACTGGTAGCCTATGTTATGTAGGCTATGGATGATGGTGACGGTGTGACAGAGAGAGGGGCGAATCGTGTCGTGAGCGCAAGTTGGTGCCGAAAGGTCACAGCACGAAAAGGGGGATTTGTGACAATGAACTCGTCCCTAATCGTCCACGGACTTGCCTAACTTTCGTCTGATTTTGAGCGCTTGAGAGACTCAAAATTAACAGTTTTGGTGACACGTAACTCGCCCGGAAGCGAATCAGAGCCGTGGAGAGGTCTCACAGCAGGGTGTTAATGGCCCAACGATTAACATGAAAGGCAATGACAGCCAGCCCGGAACGCGGACTAGCCTTGCTCTTATTGGACGAAAAAGACACGTGACTCAAAGTAAAAGAGCTGCGCTGTTGGTTAGCAGGGTCGGCAGCTACGACCTTCTATTGGTCACGTTGGATTAATTTATGCATACCGTAGGCCTATACAGTAGGTCCGTATAATTATGCAAAAATTATTATTACTAATATACCTAGGTTGATTTTACTTTGTATATTCACATCATTATATTCACATCATTATAGACTGCACTGTGATGGGGCTTCAGCATGCATGATGTGAATTTATTGATAAAATGAAAATGAATGAAATGAAAATGATTTTTTTTTAAATGCTTTTAATATCACACCAAACAATGTACACACACTTAGACAGGAACCGTGCATTTCATAAATATACATAATTTAAAACTACACACATACCCTGCAAACAATATACTCTATATGCAGTGATGTATACAGTAGCCTACTCAGGTCACAAATGTACAACTCAGAAACAAACACGCATCTCTCTCCCAAGCGGCGTTTCCGATTGTCTCCCACGTCCTAACACTGGCCGTCAGATCATTGAAGAAATCTTAATACTCAACAGCACTCAAATTTTGCATAGTAGAACAGGTGAGGTCAGGCATAAACGCGTTGTCCTGACCGTCTGTTAAGACAATGCGATGCGACACAGAAAAGACGGGCGGCTCTCCGTGCATAGTGACTAAAAGTTAGCATCAACTTTGAAAAGAAGAAAACGGCCGTCTTGTAAAACATGTGTTTGAGTGAAACGGTAGACGGTAGGGACTTTGCGAGGCTATTTATTTAATGCCTACATATAACGTGACCCAAAATGTCTCTAAGCTGCACGTTGCAATATAGCCAAGTATTCGAGAAAACCTGATGCAGCCAGAGTCCAACAACTTCAATGCACCAGAAGTGAATTCGCCTTCTAGCTGGGTGCGTGCGTCACGTGTATTTAATAGAATATATGCGCATGTACAATACAGCTACCTTATTACCTGGAATATTTTTGAGGGCTGATATTACAAAAAGCTAGTAGGTAATTTTACTTTTCTTTTCTCTACCTACCATTCAACCATGAGTGGTTGGCTCTGTCCACCCACCAGTTTGAACTAAATAACTAAGAATTTTTGTATTTTATTTTTATTTTATTTATTTTTTTGGGGGGGGGGATGAAAGGGGAAAATAAGTTCAAAAATGTAAAAAAAAATCCAATTTGGCAAAAAATAAATCAGAAAAAAACTGAATGAGGAAAAATAAAACGGATTTCATAGGCCCCTACGACAGGTTAGGTTTGGGAAGGGCACAATTCATAAAACTCAGAAACATACAATGCTTTTTCAAAAAAAGGGTTCTATGTTCCCCGCTGCATCCAAGTAGACTGCTGCCACATTGCTAAGAGCAGGTTGTTATTACACCTCTGACAGGTTAGGTTTAAGGATAGTTTTAGTCAGGGCACATACAAAAATGGATTTGAGTAAAAGTTGTCAATTCATAGTAAATACGTGGTAAATATGAAAGTAAGAGGAAAAATAGTACAGGTACAGCATTTTTGTGCAGACTATACAGGTATGTACAATATTATAAACATTGCTGTTGATTATGTTCTTCAGCCGCCAATCATGCCAGCAGGGTCTACTGAAGGTCTCTGGTCACTGCTTCCTCGTCATACTGCAACAGGCACTCAGTCTCACTTCTGGGAGCTGTAGAAACAACAAATAAATAAATACTTCGTCATGCACCTCATATTGACATAGCAAATATATCAATAAACAAGACATATTGAGCCCAACAGGGATAATCTTACACTATATCAGTTTTCTGTGGTCTCTTGTAAGATTGCCCATCACCATCCTGCAGGACACTACCGTCTCCCTGCCAGGATCTGTAGGATGTAAGAAAATAAATCAAAACATAGCAATGCACAGCATTGACAACTTATCTATAAAGTAGCACAAGTCATATTGACAATATAGGACAGGGGTGGGGAACCTGAGGCTGTTTTATCCGGCCCCCGATATAATTTTAATGCAATTCCATCTTCACATGAAATATGACATATTTTGTAAAGGAATCTTAGAAAATACATTAGCAATACAATTAAGTTATATTCAGGGAACCTGAAGAAGTTGGCGTTTGTTTAAATGTGGCTGCCTTCAATATAGGCCTAAAGTGAAAGGGAAAATCCTGGTTTGTGTTCATAGTACGGCCCTTGGAGGACTTTTATGGCCCCTCGGATGAATTTGAAGTGGCCATTTGAATGAGAAAGGTTCCCCAACCCTGACGTAGGCTATAGGTTAAGCTTACCCTCTTTCACTCTACTGTGCCCATTTCGGGTTGACCTCCACACGCGTCTGTAGCACAGCACACAGGATTGCAGGACACAGCATCCTGCAGGACACTGCAAAAAACAAGGGGAACGAATAAATGACCTGTCCAGTTCTATAAAAAAAGAAAAGAAATTTGATGCAGTGCCAGAGCTGTGGTAAAAGTAACCTTGGTTGTATCATCTAGGCCTAGGGTGTGTGAGTGTGTGGTAAATCCAGTGTTCACATTATTCAGATATGAGAATTAATTCATTAATTTTAACTGATATCACCACATACCGATATCAGTGCCATTTCACCCTGCCAAGACACTGGACCTTCTATGATCAGGGCGTCCTCGTCATACTGCAGCAGGCACCCTGTTGTTTCTACAGCTCCTAGAAGAGAGACAAATAAATTAAATACTTCGCCATGCATCTCATATTGACATAGCTAATGTATCAACGAGCAAGTCATATTGGTCACAAAGAAGTTAATCTTACATTCTTTCAGTCTTCTATGGCAAGACTGCTCCTCATAAGAGCTGTTAGGCCTTCAAGTGACTCGTCTTCGCCATATTATGAGACAGCAGCCTGTGAAAACATGGTAAACAGAATAACCCATTAACCTTGGGTCCTAATATAATAAATGGACATAAACTAGCCTACATTATTTAGACAATGTCAGTAGACCTCCACGTGAAACAATAAGAAAAAGTGACCATGCATAATTTCAATTTCTTGAAGAGGCCAGCTACACTTATTTGTGCAACAAGTGCCGTTTTGAGGACCCATACGTTTTAAGGACATGCTGCCTACTGTTGCAAATGCCAGGGTATTTCACATTGATTTCGGGGTGGCGTGCTCTATGCAACACTTATTTGTGCAACAAGTGTTGTTTTGAGGACCCATACGTTTTAAGGACAGGTTGCCTACTGTTGCAAATGCCAGGGTATTTCACATTGATTTCCAAACTATTTCTTTCCTAACTACAGGGACGTTAGTCGATACATAGTAATGACGCTACGACCAAGCTACTAGGGAATGTAATTAAACTAGTCGCTTCGCTACTGCCCAGCACTGAAAACCAACATACCCAGACGGCACACCAATCTTGCCAATTTCGCCTAGATGCATTTTTGCCGCTGTAAAATACATTGGCAAGACGTCCAAGCGTTAGTTCATCAGCAAAATGCCGGGCAGACGTGAAAAGTGAGCAGTGCCCAGCAACTAGTTGATGAGCTAACGCAATAGCATGCTAACGGTAGCCTTTGTCAATCTTAAGCGCTGGGAGATGGTCACTCCCATGTAAGATCACTCCCGGACGTGTAGTCCCAGGTGATTCTATCAATCCCAGGCGTTCTATCCCACCCGATTACATTTCTCGTATTATCATACACTACCACATACAAGCAATTTAGGGTTAGGTTTAGGGTTAAGGTAAGGGTTAGGTTTAGGGTACGTAACAAAAAACGAACATCAAAAAGATAACTAGCTCGGTGGGCTCGATAGTCTGGCTAGTGGGAGCGAACCGACTGGGGATCGAACCGCGCTGGGAGCGACAAACTGGGAATCATCTTTAGGCAGGGGAAAGGCAATTGAGAACGAGCAATGTCAAACAACTTACCATCAACAAGTATACTTAACATATTCACCGTTTCACTACTGCATTTTGTCATTACGATGCTCGCAAGTTATCAGAATATACTAGCGTACAGCAGCAACAAGAGTAGGCCTAGTCACATTCATTGAGGGGACTTGTGCTACAACTTAGCAATGGCGGATCTGTGTTCAGAGGAGCTATTCAATCGCCCTTGAGTACTGAAACTTTAAACCACAGTTGAGTAAAATTTACTTACATGTATGTGAAGCCCATTTTCCGTTGGTATGTGAGGAACTTTCCCCCATATCGCCAAGAAACTTGTAACAGTGAAACCACACAGACAGCGCGTGATTCTGTTCAGATAGGTCGGTGTTGTTGACCGCGGTAGATGGCTTCTTTGTGGCTTGTGTGTGGAATTCGCATTGTGCGAATTAGTTGTACTGCCACCTAAAGGCTTGGTGTAGAACTAATTTAACCAGAGACAGTCTGTTTTGAACTTCCTTGAACAATCCTTTCTTTAGTTCAGAATAATTTAAAAACCAGAGTGGCCAAGCACATTGATGTTTTTCCTCAAAAGCAGGGGTGAGGAACCTTTTTAATTCAAAGGGTCACTTCAAAATGTAGGCTATGTCCAAGAAAGATCATTCAGATGTTTCTATTCTGATTTCTATTCAGTTCATTTAAATGTTTATAGCACCGATCGAATTGTTTGATCAACTTCATTTCTGAGCTTATAGTATCATAATAAAATGTACTGACAGCAGAGCTGTGGCTAGAAGAAAGGTTTAATGCAGGGGTGGGGGAACCTTTTTCATTCGAACCACTTCAAATTCCTAGGATCATAATCCTCCGAGGGCCGTATGAACACGAATCAGGATTTCCCATGAAATTTAGGCATATATAGACACCTTTAGGCCTATATAGACATATAGACACCTTTAAAGGTAGACACATTTAAAACAGTCCCCACCTTTTCTAGGTCCCCTGAATATAGGCCTAACTTAATTGCATTGGAAATGTAATTTCTAAGATTCCTTTAGGCCTGCAAAATATGTCATAGGCCTATTTCATGTGAAGTTGCAAAACATTATAATGATATCAGGGGCCGGATAAAACGGCCTCAAGGGCCCTCGAGACATAGGTTCACTACCCCTGGTTTAATGGTTAGTGATTCTGAAAAACACCACTGGGCAGCGTGAACAAACACAGACACACACACACACACATTTTAGTAAAAGGCCAAAAAATGCCCTAGGGCCCCCAACAATCCCGTTGCCTAGGGACCCAAAAATCCTAGAAACAGGCCTGCCGACCCCCCACTCCCTCCCACCCACCTGACCTCACCCCACCCCACCCCACTTGAAATTGACTGTAACAGCTCCCGACCTGATCACTGGCATTTACATATTAAAGGCTCTCCTAAGAAGGGGATGGGAGGGGGGCATGGGGGAGCCGCAAATGCTGTGGCTTGAGGTATGAGGCAATTTAAGGTGCAAAACTCATCCACATATTCCTCTTTTCATGCAGTGGCTGTATTGCCGTGGAGTGACGGACAGTCTCCGTTTGTACAGCCAATGTCTGTCTCATTGCATTTAACAGAGTTGGTGGGAGTGTTTAGTTATCCAAGCACGGTCTTGTGCAGGTCATGCAAGTGAGAATAAAGCTAGTTATGAACGGTGAAATATTTCACCGTCATGTTATTAAAGTGTCCGGAAGATGAAAACTCCACTTTGAAAACGCCTGACACACACACACACACACTTGGACACGCACACACATGCATGCACGTATGCACACGCATACATACACACACGCTCATTATACATCAGATATACATGTATAAGGCCAGAACATCACAGGAGCAAGCACACACACACGCATACACAGAAACACACACAGCCCAACACATGTACGAATTTATGAATATGCATAAAATATGTCTCCATACAACCTCCCTCAATCACTATTCCAGACTAACTGTGAATTCAGACACACTCACACACACGCAGACACACATACACACACAGACAGACAGACAGACAGACATACAGAGAGAGACACACACACACAAACACACACATGCACACACACACACACACACACACACACACACACACACACACACACACACACACACACACACACACACACACACACACACACACACACACACACACTTACAGTGCATACTCTGTCTCTCTGCGAGTGTAAATCGGCCAATGTGCAAATCTGTCAATGCGTGTGGGTTCCTGTGTGTGTGTGCATGCGTGCGTGCATCCTTGTGTGCATGTGTACGTGCGCGCATGCATGTGCGTGTGTGTGAGTGTGTGCGTGTGTGCGCATGTGTGTGTGTGTCTGTGCACACACTTGTGGATGGATGTATCCTCCCGAGGGCCTTATTTATTTCAGCCAAAGGAAAACTCCAGCAGGAGCCTGGCCACTTGACTTCTTTTACATTTTACACATCGTTTACATAGCGTTTATGCCTTTTCCATCCTCAGCTTCCTCTCCTCCCTGGCTCTCCTTCCCTCCCTCGCTTCTTCCTCTCCCCCATCGCTCCACCTCCATCCATCCATCAACACACACGCACACACACACACACGCACACGCACACGCACACGCACACACACACACACACACACACACACACACACACACACACACACACACACACACACACACACACACACACACATAGTCTCCGGTGGGAATTTCATGAGAGTGGAGGAACAGAACTGAGAATACTCAAGTCAGGCCTCATTAGACTCTCATTACCTATGCTGAGAGAGAGAGGGAGAGAGAGAGAGAGAGAGAGAGAGAGAGAGAGAGAGAGAGAGAGAGAGAGAGAGAGAGAGAGAGAGAGAGAGAGAGAGAGAGAGAGAGAGAGAGAGAGAGAGAGAGATGAATAAATGGAATGAATGGAGGTAGGAAGAGAGGGGGAAAGTATAGAAGATGGAGAGATGAGAAAAAAGAGTAAAACGATTAGAGTGCACTGAGGTTATACCTGCTAGAGGATAGGAGTTGAGAAGAGAAGAGAAGAGAAGAGAAGAGAAGAGAAGAGAAGAGAAGAGAAGAGAAGAGAAGAGAAGAGAAGAGAAGAGATTTCAGAGCAGAGGAGCACAGAGAAAGGTACAGGTAAGGTGAAGGAGAAAATAGAGTGTAGAAGAGGGTGGAGAATAGAGTTAAAAGCATGAAGGTGAGAAGAGTAGAGTAGAAGAGCATAGAATGGAGGACAGAAAAGGAGAGGAGGGTGGAGGAGAGGAGGGTGGAGGAAAGGAGCGGAGAGGAGGGAAGAGTAGAGTAGAGGAGGTTGGAGGAGAGGAGGGTGGAGGAAAGGAGGGAAAAGTAGAGTAGAGGAGGGTAGAGGAGAGGAGAAGAGAGGAGAGGAGAGAGAGGCGTTGTGGCTCTGGGCTGCCGGGAGCGTCTAGGGGGAGTCTCTTTTATTTCCACCAGCGGAGCCATAATCCCATCATTAGAGTCATTTTTTAAAGTCAAATATGCCAGCGGCCTCAACCACACACACACACACACAAGCACACACGCACACACACACACACACACACACACACACACACACACACACACACACACACACACACACACACACACACACACACACACACACACACACACACACACACACACACATACACACGCTAACACACACACGCCTATTCACAGAGAGAGTGTGGTGAGAGGCCAGTTTTATAAACCTGTCATGTTGCATTACGGAGTAGGAAGAAGTGGGGAGACGCGGGGAAAGGAGGAGAGGAGAGAGCAGGGGAGTGGAGAGGAGAGGAGAGGAGAGGAGAGGAGAGGAGAGGAGAGGAGAGGAGAGGAGAGGAGAGGAGGGCAGGGGAGAGGAGAGGATATGATATGAGAGGAGAGGAGAGGAGAGGAGAGGAGAGGAGAGGGACAGGGAAATGACCTTCTGAAGTGCTCTGTGTGCCAGTTTGCCGAGCTCTCTGTTTATTTCAATAATGTGCAGTTATCCCCTCTCCCCATTGGACCCAGACTAATCTGCGTCTGAGTGCCCCGAGGACAGAGGAGTGATGCTTCCCTCTGTGTGTGTCTGTTTTGTGTGTGTGTGCGTGTGCGTTTGCGTGCCTGCACGAGCGCGTTTGCGTGTGTGCGTGTGGTGTCGGGCTGGTGGTCTAGGCCAGGGAAGCTGACAAGGGGGGGTAAAGGGGTCAGTTGTCCCGGGCCCAGGGAGATGGAGGGGGGGCATAACAGTGGGTCCTCATTGCAGTTAATGTATTAGGTGGGGGGCCCTTACAGATGACTTTGTCCTGGGCCTAGCCAAAGCTGTCACCGGCCCTGGTCTAGGCACAAGGTTGGATGGAGTTTGATGAAGAGGAGGAGGCTGATTGTGACAGAGCTGTTTTAAATACAGAAGAGGCTCCTCTTTATTCATCAGAGGAGGCTTCAAACAAATACTTCAAAGGCTCTCTCCTCATCCAAACACACACACACGCATGCACGCACGCACACACACACACACACACACACACACACACACACACACACACACACACACACACGGTCCAAATGTCTTCACACAGCCCCCCCATGCTGTAAACAAAGATCAGAGATGCGCCAGCTCAGCACAAAAGGCAAGATGGATATCACAGCCGTATTAACTCTCAAACACGTGTACAGTTCACTCGCTGGCTTCCTTCTAGTCAGCTCTAATAACCAGCAGCATCACACAAAAGAATGTGTTGTTGTTGTCGTACTGGATGAATATGAAGGCTACGGTATGTATTCCTCTTCCTCAGAGGATCTCCATTGTTCAACTTTTTTTTTAATGAGTGAGTGTTACACTTGTAAGCAAAGTGATGTCTGTCATTTCAAGTCCACAGTTCTTGCTGTTGATAATAGTGAATTTCATGTTACAGTAGGCTAATATGTGTTACGAACAATGGTTTAATTCTAACAAGCAGGAGTGAAAATGTGTGGAATTGTGCTGATATCGAATTGTGATAACGAAAATTTCCACATACTCTTAACAGGTCAACAGGCAACATCGGGAGGTTCAGTACTTCACTGTCCTGATGTTAATCATGGTGCACTTTGTGAACCTTTCCAAACGTGTTAGCATGCTTTTGTTTGTTTCAAGTTATCATGCTGATTCCTGTCTCTTGGTCAATTGCATTAGCAAGGTTTTGTTATCTGGCTAATTCAGTTGTTCAGTTAAGTTCTCTAAATTAGCATGTTAGAATGTAAATTATTCCATATCTACGTACATACAAGTAGTGTGCCGACAGTTAAATCCAATAACCTCTCACAATTAACTGATTAAATGAAGACCTCTGAAAATGTAGTCTGGTCTGTTTTTTGCCGCTATCAGTGTTAGTGCAACAGCTCGATGCACTCTCCCCAATTAGCTTGCCATCAGAGCGGTGTGCCGCTATCAGCTAGGTCATTTCTGGGATGTTTCCAATGGCCTTCAAGTGAATGATACCCCTCCAGCTGTTGGCTTATCAGGAGGCTAACGTGGAGTGCTAATGACCCTCTCTACTGAGACGATCACGCTATGCACATCCCACAGTCACCGTCGCTAGTGCCGGTGCTTGGGTTGCAATGAGAAATCAATAAGGTTGTATACATTTGGTTACCATCTCTATAGCAGTGTAGTTCTTAGGTGTATCAAGGATCAGGTCATCTCAGGATCACCTCCCTACTTCACCGCCCATTTGTCTGACCTGTAAACAAGTACATGCTCAGGTCACATTAGGCTGTGCTTTACAAATGTGTGGCGAACCTATGTGAACCTTAACTATTTACGTTTTGGGGGTAAAGTATACTATTGTAATACTGTTTGCTGCTCTGTAACAATAGCAGAGATGTCAAAATGAATTGAAATTTTCTCATGAACATTCAAATCAATTACTGGCAGCATCAATAAACTGATCGATCACAACGTGAATCAATTTCATCACACTCAAACTCGTTCCATTCCAGTAGCTTTTCACTGAAAGTGTGACAAAATGGCCATCGTTCACCTCAAGTTTTTCCTATTAGTCCTAGCTTTAATAATGCGCTGGCTGAACTATCTCTTTTTTTGTTCATTTTTCCCCCTACAATTTATATGAGCTTCTCCTCATTCCTCCCACCTGGGCTCTGATAAAGCCTCCTTTCCTCGACTCTCCTTGTCCTCTCCTCTCCTCTCCTCTCCTCTACTCCCCTCGACTCCCCTCTCCTCTCCTCCATATTTATATCAGTGCCTGAGAAGTGGCCGCTATCTGAAAAACAAATGAAGAGCTCGCTGTGATTAATGCAGAGGATTGCGATAGTAAACTCCCTGATAACAGTCTAGCAAATAATAAATTAACACTCGGTAAGGGAGAGTGGAAGGAGAGGAAGTGGTTGTGCATGGGGGAGAGAGAGAGAGAGAGGGAGAGAGAGGGAGAGAGAGAGAGAGAGAGAGAGAGAGAGAGAGAGAGAGAGAGAGAAAGAGGGAAAAGGGGGAAATGTGGTAATTCCTTTTAGCTCAGATTATCTGGCCCTTTTTCAGGTGGCGCGTGTTGGGGAGCTGGTTAGTATTCATGGCAGGAAGTGGGGCATTACACAGACTTATCATGCCAGGCCTTCTTCCTCACTGATCAGCTAGTGGATAAAGGAAGGAGGAGAGGAGAGCGGGGATTAGAGCAGAGGGAGGGGGGAGGAAGAGGAGGGGGAAGACAAAACAGAGCAAAAGAAAGGAATAGTAAAAAAAAACTGCAGAAAAAGAAGGGAAAGAAGGTGGCGAGAAAAAAGTGAGATATGAAACATGTGTTGGGTTGGGGTGGGGAGGCAGATGGGCGGGGTAAACAATAAAAAAGTAGTGTGATTTACAAAGAGTGCGTAAAAGAGCCATAAACATCAAACAGATAGAAACAAACGCATGAAGTTACTGTACATGGTCATTGTGAACTGAAATTACCTGAATCTGGACGTTGGTAAGATGGTAGGAGGGTACTTGCTGTTGACAATAATTGTTGGCATTCACAGTGTAAGGGGTGTCGTAGTTGATTTGGTGAAGGGTGTGTAGCTTAATGAAATATGCTAATGTGTATAGTTGGGGGTTGTGGAGTTGAGAATCGTGAGATTGCGAGGGTTTGCCGTGAGAGAAGTTTTGTAGAGAAGCGTTTCTCAATGGGGGCTCAACACCACACCCCCCATTTGGGAGTTGTCCTGGGCGCAGATGGATGGGGGGCACAGGCCTGGTCAAACCTGTCAGTTGCCCTGGTTGTTGGCAGGTAGTAGATCGGTGTGGTTGGTGCTTACAGGGGTGGTGGATGGTAGCTGGTGTAGAAAAGGGTAGGGGGTGTGGTGGGTTACGTGACCTGGACAATGAGGAAGGGAGGTGTGGTGGTTGGGGACAAGGGTGTGTGCTGTTGTGGTGGTGCGTGACTTGGTGTTTGGTAGCGAGAGGGGTCAGAATATGTGATGGAGGTGTGGCAGTGTGTGCTATTGAGTCTTGTTGTGGTGGGTGGTATGCAGAAGAGGGGATGGGGTGTGGTGGTTGTTCAGCGGACGGTTTGGCTTGGTGATTGTGTGTGTGTGTGTGTGTGCGTGTGTGCGTGTGTATGTGTGTGTGTGTGTGTGTGTGTGTGTGTGTGTGTGTGTGTGTGTGTGTGTGCGTGTGTATGTGCACGCACGCGTGTTTGCGTTTGTGTGTGTGTGTGTGTGTGCGTCCGTGCGTGGTGAAGGTTTATGGTAGTTAATAAGAGTGTGGTGCTGAGAGGGGTGGTAGCTGCCGTTGAGAGGGGTGGGCATGGGTGTGGGGGTGTTGGTGCTGGTGCGGGGGCAGGGGCAGGGGTGTGGGTACTGGAGTGCCCACGGCCATGGTCAGGTAATTAATCACGTCTCTGGCAGCTTGTCAGACATTGCTGCCCATTCCTGACCACTACCCTCTCAGCTGCCATCTGCAAACACAGACATGGTGTTCCCGTTTACGCGTGTGTGCATGTGTGTGTACCTGTAAGCGTGTGTGTACGTGCGTGCGTGCATGTGATGTGCAGGAGCTAGGTTGAGTGTGCCACCCCATCAACCCTCAATATGCATGGATTAAGTGCTTTATTCATCTACATGATCTTTACTTAAAATATTCACTCACCTCATTTGTTGATATGCCACAAGGTTAAACTAGCGAGTTAATCCATCTCTGTTGCTATTGATGCTTAGAAATTAATACTTTTAACCAACGAGTACAACGCAGTGGCACTTCATTGGTAGGATTATAGTAGCCTCTTATTGCAGATGGGGTTGCCGGTGGGCCTATTCACTACTTGCTGAAAATACTTAACTACATCACAACAACATTGCTATGACATTACAGAGAGTCTTCAGTAAGTAACATATTAAGACTAGAAATTACTATTTTGGTGACAGTAGGGTTATAACATGGGCCCTGCGCTAAGGGGTTAAGAAGAAATGGTGGAGCCTGTGGGGCATTCAATTTAGCAGTAGAATAAATTTGCAATGCTTCTAATCACTAAAGCACTTTCTAACCGAACAAACAAATAAATACTAAGTTGAAGTGCACGCAAGGCCATCACCTCAGACTGACCCACGCAAAAAATACAGAGTAAATAAACAGTGAAATAAAAACAACATTAGAATACATTGTGATATTTTTGCATTGTGAAAGGTGTTGGCCATTTCAAATTTTATAACGGTGCGCTGCGCCCCTAACCCAAGTCCTCGACCCCCTCTACGGATGAAAGGCAATCGCGTATGCAAAACTCATTAGCCGGAGTTTGACATTTCCCTAACGAAGGGCATTCTTTCCTGGGTGCCAGTGATCCTGTGAGTGCGTGTTAGCGCCAGGTCATGGGGTTGTCTGTTAATTTATGGTGTTGTATTTTTTATTTGTTTATTTTTGTTTATTTATGTACATATTCATTTGTCTTTGTGGGCATCTTAAGGTGACGATGGACAGAGGAAAGGTGGAGAGGGGTTTTGACCCTGTGGATCAACACCACTTTATTCCCAGACAGCCCCCCTAATTACCTCTAACAGACCTGTAGTAAATCTTCCCCCTTCTCTTTTTTTTACCCTACCTTGTTTACGTATTTCCCTCCCTCCCTCCCCCTTTCTTTTTCTCTCTCCCTCTACCTTTCCTTCTCACCCTGCCTCTCTACTTCCCAGTGTGTGTCTTTCTCTTTGTTCTTAAAACGTTATCTCTCTCTCTCTCTCTCTCTCTCTCTCTCTCTCTCTCTCTCTCTCTCTCTCTCTCTCTCTCTCTCTCTCTCTCTCTCAAAATGTCTCAATCTTTTTTCTGCTCCTAATTTTCTTTTTTCGCTATACCCTCTGCTTTCAACACACACCCTCCCAGTATAAGTATATCTTCTGACCCTTCTCATAACACAGCACACACTCTATATGTCTCTATTTTCTCTCTTTTCCTTAGCAGCCTCCCCGCCCCAACCACCACCACCATCACCACCACCATCAGTCTCTTCCCCTCTCTCCTTTTCTCTCTCTCTCTCTCTCTCTCTCTCTCTCTCTCTCTCTCTCTCTCTCTCTCTCTCTCTCTCTCTCTCTCTCTCTCTCTCTCTCTCTCTCTGTCCACTGGGAACTGGAGGTTAGGAATGTCTCGGATGCTGCTGCTGAAACAGATGTCTCAGAAAACCATCTCCTTCCACTCAGAAAAAAAATTGAAAAAAATGAAAAAGGACAAGAGAAAAAAACACACAAAAAACAAAGACTGCACAAACTTTTGGCCAAATGTTGCACCAACTCATTATCCCACACATTCACAATGTCATCGCAAAATTGAACTAAACTCAACAAAAATATTCACATTTTAATTTATTGTTTTGTTTTACAGCTGGTGTTACTTGTCTCTTTCTTTCTTATATATTTCAACACACATTTCGTTGTGTACGTTTTACTGTTGAAAAAAACGTACATTTCCATTACATGCTCCTGGCGCCTGCTATTCAGTGAACTAGGAAGACAAATTTCTGTGGTCCTCTGTGAGTCATCATTACGCTCACTCCAACAAATACACTTTCACAATTTGGCTAATCATCTCCCACATGCACACAAACACACACCGTTATGTGCATGCAAATAGAGGCATAGTATACCTTTGCGATAAGGCATGATCCACATATGAGCACATGCACAGACACACACACACACACTCACACACACACACACACCAGACATCACACACCACACCACACATCACACACAACACTGTGCTGGTGGATCCATGCATGAATGTGCTTTAATCATCCGAAAGGCCCTGCACACGTCCCCATGAGAGTGGCTGTGGTGGTGAGACTGGAGGGGTGCGTGCAGTGACCCTCTGGGCTCCCCGTAGATTACCGTGGTGACGATGCAATTGGGAAACATTACAGCTCCTTTATTAGCATAATCACTGTTCCCTCCTCCCTGCTTTACACACATACACACAGACGCGTGCATGGGCGCACACACACACAAGCATGGGCGCGCCCGCGCACACACACACACACACACACACACACACACACACACACACACACACACACACACACACACACACACGCAAATGGAGGGCACATATCTCCCATGGCTGGCTTGGGCCCAGGCCGGTGTTTTAAGCTTGTTAATAGTCATTATGGATGTGCAGTGGAGTGAGTGAGCTGAGAAATGAACTCACCTGCTCCTCTCTAAATGAAGTCTTTTTGGGGGGCCCTTTGTTGGCCATTCTTCTCCAAACATGGTGGCCATCGGGGACCCATTAGCGAAGTCTATTAGCCGCTAAAATAACTCACCATTTGCTCTCCAATAAAAGAGGCAGCCGTAGACACTCCCACTCCCACTGACACCCAGCAGTGCTCCATTTTTTCCTCTGTGTGTGTGTGTGTGTGTGTGTGTGTGTGTGTGTGTGTGTGTGTGTGTGTGTGTGTGTGTGTGTGTGTGTGTGTGTGTGTGTGTGTGTGTGTGTGTGTGTGTGTGTGTGTGTGTGTGTGTGTGTGTGTGTGTGTGTGTGTGTGTTTGGTTGTTTGTGTGTGTGTGTGTGTGTGTGTGTGTGTGTGTGTGTGTGTGTGTGTGTGTGTGTGTGTGTGTGTGTGTGTGTGTGTGTGTGTGTGTGTGTGTGTGTGTGTGTGTGTGTGTGTGTGTGTGTGTGTGCGTGTGCGTGTGCGTGTTTTCGGTTGTGTGTGTCTGTGTCTTTGTGTTTTGTGTGTCTGTGTGTGTATACATGTGCCTGTGTGTGTGTGCGTGCGTGCGTGTGTGTGTGTGTGTGTTCGGTTGTGTGTCTATGTGTGTGTGTGTGTGTGTGTGTGTGTTCACCCTTGCAGTAATTACACAAAACATTATTATTGCAGGGCGATCACATGGTGGTGATTCCTCTGTTAGGGGAGATGAAATTAGGCTCGCCTCGACAGACTGCTGCTCACTGCCCTGGCTATCAACACTCTCATTCAGCCTCATTAGAACTCAACCCCCCACTACCCCCCAAACACCGCCTGCCTGTCACTCAAATACAAAAAGGGAAAAGAATATGTGTTTTTTTATAAACAGATTTGTAGTTTAATGATGCAGCATTTAATATCTTGTTACGTTTTGGTTGTATTTCACACAGCACTAGATGACATACTTGTTATTTTAAACACTTTAATTGGACAATTTATACATCAGTTGAAAATATTACAATTAGGAAAGAGACATTAGTTAGTTCATGTAGCTTATATAAAACTTGTGTTGCCATGTATCTGTTATGACTTCTGATATGACATTTGTATTTTGATTTGCATGTTTTGCGCACATATACATGTATATTGCTGATTATCATAGACAGCCCAGCTGATTAATTATTTCATTGACAGGCATTGCTGTCGTGCAATTTTGTTAACAATTGGGTGCAAAGGGCCTATCTCGCTGTTATAAATCTATAAGCCGCAAAAAGTTAGTAAACAGATACAGTATTTCAAAGCTAATCTACCCGATGTAGGCTAGGTTACATGTTAACAATGGGTTTGAAAATGCCTTTCTCACTGTAATAAATCTATGGGCCATCGCAACAATTTTATAAACATGCACCTCAAGACTGGATGAAGTACAATACTTAGCGTTGCTTTAATTTCAAGATATACTGGTGTGCAGTGGCGGAACAATTGCAGACAGGGCCCCAGTGGCAAAACACTGACAGGGCACCCCATACGGCCTGCAAAACCCCATAAGGGGAGGGCCCTGGGGCAAATGCCATGTCTACACCCCCCATCCCCAGAGCTCTGCCGCTGCTGGTGTGCTTGCTTATCCTTTCCCCTCCTCTGCACTCCACTCCACTCGACTCCACTCCATCTTGCTCCATCACATCATGCTGAGTGGACTGACCTCTCACCTCCCCTCATTTGGAGCAGGAGCTGGAGCTGGGCTCCCTCCCTCCGCTGGGTGTTAGTCCAGCAAACCAGGCAGAGCCCGCTAACATAATGAAAGGTCCCAGACACAATGCTCCCAACACACAGACACACGGACATATACACAGACAAATACACACACAGGCACATGCACACATACCCAAACCCACATGCACATGTCTTCTTTATCTCTCTTTCTCTCTCTCTCTTGCGCGCGCGTTCACACACACGCACAAACACAGCAGTCATTCCCAGTAGCTGCCAGAGTAGAGAAGAGAGAGAGAGAGAAAGAGAGAGAGAGAGAGAGAGAGAGAGAGAGAGAGAGAGAGAGAGAGAGAGAGAGAGAGAGAGAGAGAGAGAGAGGGAGAGAGACTCTAGCTGTCAGATGATCTCCTGCCGGTTCAGAGTTAGTGGGGCTAACAATTCGGGTCCCAGGAGGCCACTTGGCCGTCTGAGTGTTATACTCAGCTCTGGGGACGGCTCAGGGACAGAGGCACTGGTAGCAGCAGGGAGAGAGGAGAGGCCAGAGGTGGCTGGGAAGGCTGTACATCACTTAACTGTAAAGGATAAGGAGGAAGGAGGGAGGAGAGAGAGGGAGAGGAAGAGTTAGTACGTCTGGGGTGGTATTGGGGGGATGTCAATACACGGTGAAAGAGAGGGAGAAATAAAGATGAAGAAAAATAACAGAGTGAGATAGAGATGGTGTGTGTGTGTCTGTGTCTGTGTGTGTCTGTGTGTGTCTGTGTGTGTGTGTGTGTGTGTGTGTGTGTGTGTGTGTGTGTGTGTGTGTGTGTGTGTGTGTGTGTGTGTGTGTGTGTGTGTGTGTGTGTGTGTGTGTGTGTGTGTGTGTGTGTGTGTGTGTGTGTCCGCGTGTGTGCATGTATATGTGCGTATGTGTGTGCATGCATGCTTGCATGTGTCAGTATACGTGTGTGTGTGTGTGTGTGTGTGTGTGTGTGTGTGTGTGTGTGTGTGTGTGTGTGTGTGTGTGTGTGTGTGTGTGTGTGTGTGTGTGTGTGTTTGTGTCCATCATGAAAAAGAAAGAGTGTGAGTTGGGTGGTAGGAAACTACTACAGTATAGGGCCAAGAATCATCAGGCTTGTCATTTTGGCTTCCCTTCAAAGACAGGAGGTAATGTTGTAATCTACACTCTTCAAGGATATCCCAGTGTTGAATGATACACGACTAATCAAAACATTCCAACTCAAATGTCAAGAATTTAAAGGTAAGTTTGTAATCATTACAATCATCCCATCAATCATGTCATGTATTTGCAATAGAGATGTTTGCTATGAAAATAGAAACTACCAGTGACCCTGAATGGTCTTTGACAGTTACGTTAATCATGAGTTACACTATACACACACTATACTTCACACGTTTTGCATGAACCTACAGACCGGTGCTATGCTGTTGTCCAGTCAGTAAAGCAAGTGTGAGTGTAGCACTAACAATATGCCTGCACTGTCCTGCAATCTTGTTCCAGCCCTCTAGATGTCCTTCTAAACATTTTGTATGAAGTTTTTTTCTTTAGGAAAAAAAGAATGATAACAAAAAATGGAATATGACAAACATATGAATATTCCTCTTCCTCTTCATTGCATGACGGTGAATGACTTTGTAATGAGCCTGCCAGAGAACGTGCCATATGGCATGTGTCTGTGTCTGTGCCTGTGCGTGGAGAGAAGCCAAAAAAAAAAAAAAAAAAAAGACAAACAACAACTGTTGTGGAATGTGTGGCGAGTTCTCTCAGTGGAGTAAGACAGGATTTGTGCACACCATTTTTCCTTTTAATAACAACACCGTGCAAGAATTAAATACCAACCCACGTTCAGGGCTGAACATA
>NC_085861.1:54409239-54411739 GCF_034702125.1 Engraulis encrasicolus | reverse complement strand
AGTGAGTTAAGGAATGAGGGTGCATTATTTGCATGATGTGTATGTCTAAAATGCTACATTTTATATAGAATCTTGTGTTCTCTCACCTAACTCATGTCAAACGCAGCCTACCAACAGTATGGGTATACATACTTGCAGAGATGTGAATTATGACATTAGCAAAGCTGCCTTTTCACAGTCTCTGTCATTAGCATAACCGTTAAGCATTAGGTATGTGATAATACCAATGATCTATGTCTGCATGTAATTAATTAGCCATCTGCAGTAAAAGAAGGAGAGAGTGAAGCCCTATGCCAGTATAACACATTTCGTGCCTTTGATGTCGGTTTCAGCCAACACAGCTCATTGACCAAGTCCAATAAAACAGCAGAACAGCAGATTCCCTCAGTGTTACAGAGAGCAGAGCGCACAGACAGCCTGAGCAATACATCCAGACAGCCAGAATGTAACTCCCCCAACACACACACGCATTCACACACACACACACACACACACACACACACACACACACACACACACACACACACACACACACACACACACACACACACACGCACGCACGCACACACACACACGCATGCACACACAAACGCACACACGCACACCCATAGCCAAGTTGTAGAAGTCAATATTAGCCTTGCCATTATAGGGTTCACTGGGCTTGGGCACCAGGCAGTTTTTAGATATATATTTCCCGGGGCTTGTATGATGTTCCAGGAATTAATTTTTAATCCACTTGGGATAAGCACTGTGACTAATTAAATCAGACACTGAAAAAGAGGCGGGAGGATGGGGGACGCGCTCATGAGCCATAGTAGATATTTTTCTCAATGGTAATATCACGCTCCATTGCATTGCCGTGCACTTGAGAGTGGTTAGCATTGCTGTGTGGATATACTGCATTTAGACATGCGTTTGTGTTTTCACCCATACTTTTAGAGTCTGGCTCTCTGTAGTCTTACCTATGGAATGTTGCTCCACATACAGGTACACAACCAAATACACAGACACACACATACACACACACACACGCACGCACACACACACACACACACACGCACACACACACACACACACACACACACACACACACACACACACACACACACACACACACACACACACACACATCAGCTGCAGGGGAGCCAATTAGGACAAGAGAGGGTCAGTGTACAGCTCAATGGGGAAAAGCGTGATAAATAATTTCTTGGTTAAAAAGCAATGGCTTGCCCTGAGAGAGAGAGAGAGAGAGAGAGAGAGAGAGAGAGAGAGACAGGGAGAGAGAGAGCACAACAACAACAAATAACAAAATGCATTGTGTGTTTTCCGATGCCGACTATTTATTTCTTTCATGAATTATGCATCCCTCGAATTGCACGCTGCACGCTCACACACTACTACACTACACTACACTGGCAGCCCGACGAGGACCCAGTGAGGGGTTCATAATCTGCGATCTCGCTAAAGTACCTACACAATGGTGTGTATGACAAACACACGAAGGGACCTGGCACTGCACAACAACACCCGCCGACTAGAAGTAAGTAGTGTGTGTGTGTGTGTGCGTGTGTGCGTGTGCGTGTGCGTGTGTGTGTGTGTGTGTGTGTGTGTGTGTGTTTGTTGTGTGTGTGTGTGTGAGGAAGGCCATGCAAGCGGAGAAAAAAAGAGAAAAAAAACAGAGTACTGGCACATCATGATGCTGTTTCCTGGCCAATGGAGCCCATCATATTAGAAGCGGGAGATCAACGTGACAAACATAACACCTTCGCTGGAAATATGGCAGAATATAAATGAATGTCACTTCCGCGTACTATAATAACAAAGAAAATAAGACAGGAGAGAAGGCAACGGAAAGGGGTAAAAGAAAAAAAAACAGTCTAATATGATTCAATTAAGTTTTTTTTTTCTGTCAGAGGCGAGAGATGGGGTGGATGCTGTTGTTGAATTGTGAGTTTATACTACTGTTCAGTGTTCAACAGCTCAGAGGGCTTTAGAGCTTATTGAAGACACTTGGAGTAGACTGAAGTAAGTGGGGCTCTGACAGTCACTGTATAAAACGCCCCTCTCTCACTCTCAACACAGTGCCAACAGCCTGTCAGGGTGGAATGGGCCCCTCTCTCTCTCTCTCTCTCTCTCTCTCTCTCTCTCTCTCTCTCTCTCTCTCTCTCCCTCTCTCTCTCTCTCTCTCCCTCCCTCCCTGACTCCCCTTCCCTCCTCCTTCAGCTGAACCCTGGCACTTGAAAGCCTATGTGTCCATACTCCCTGCTTCCGGAACTCCGGCATCCCACTGGTGTTCTTTTGTAAACCGTTGTTCTGAACGACGGAGCATCGAAACATTCTGGTGCACACGGGCACACAATGGGCTAATCTGTGTGAAGACATGCGGAGTTGAGCGGCCAGCTGATGTATTCAAAGTTTCTCTAGCTGTGAGATTAAAAATTTCTCTCCCTCTCCCCAGTCACCAAATGTGATGTTGGGGAACAGAAGTTGCATATTTTTT
>NC_085861.1:54381739-54404239 GCF_034702125.1 Engraulis encrasicolus | reverse complement strand
CGGCAGGCTCTACTGGATCCACTAGCGCAGCAGGACCCGTGCTGATGGTTGGACCTACACCAAATTCACCTTCTGTCAAATTCATTGTCACCTATATTCACATTAACATTTAAAGCCGGGCATACACTCTGCGATATTTTCACTCGTGGGTATTAAGCTCCTGCTCACACTGCACGATGGAATTTAAAAGTTCACATCTCACGACTCACGTCCTCACACTATACGAGCCGACAGTCGGATGTGAGCCAAATGAATCCACTGTGTGACGCGACATGCATGTTTCCCCGGTCTGCAGAGGAGGGAACATGCGCACCTGAGGTGGAGATGAGGTCGCGCTCAACAGCGAATCGCACGGCCCTATTAATTTGTGCATGTGAGGTGTCAAATCGGGTTGTAGCACTGCTTTAAAGGGGTATGCCACTATTTTGGGGCTTAATACAGTTAAAATCGTTGGCTGGAGTTTATAAAGGTGGTAAAGTACCTTATTTTTCATGTTAAGCGCTGTCTTGCTTTAAGACAAGTTAAAAGAGGGAGTATGTAGCTATGCTAGTGAAAGTCAATGGATCGCAGCATGTAGCATGCTACACGGATCCAATGACTTTCACTAGCTTAGCAACATGCTCCCTCTTTTAATTTGTCTTAAAGCAAGACAACGGCTTACATGAAAAATAAGACACTTTACCACCTTTATAAACCCTGGCCAACAATCACCCTTGATAAAGTACACTCAGACACAGGAATTTCGAGATCAGAAACATCTTCTATTTATTTATTTTCACCAATAGACCTACGATGTCCATCGTTGAATCACTTCCTGGGGGATAAAGAAAAAAAGCTGTAAACAATACAGCTAGTTCAATATATTTTTTAATAGAAACATGTTTGCAACTGAAGTTGACAATATTGTGGTGGTGTGTAATGCTTAACAGAATCAAAACTGGTTTGGCTCGCTGTGCGTTTGGACTGCGTTACAAGTCCGTAGAACGGAACCATGCCAGCACCGTACAACGGCTGCAGCTCCGCTCCATTCTGCGATACTACCGCTTAACGGAATCAAAACTGGTTTGACCCACTGTGCGCTTGGATTGCGTTACAAGTCCGTAGAACGGAACCATGCCAGGACCGTACAACGGCTGCAGCCCCGCTCCGTTCTGAGTCCAAATGCACAGCACAGCCTGCCCAGCTAGTTTTGATTCCGTTAAGCTGTGTCGCTAGTGTCCAGGGAAGTCAAACACTTGACGTGACAGTAAATTGTCTTTTACAATCTGTCTAGTTATTCTATAGGCCTACTACATATGAGTTATTATAGTCTTACCATTATGCTTCTTCTGTTTTGTGGTCATCTGCCATCTTCCCTCGAGGTAGCTATCTGAAAAAACAAGCAAACAAATACCCTGTTAAGCTTTAGAAGTTGTTCTCTCTGCTGTCGAAGCACTTGTTTTGCAGAAGCCCCACATTCCGTTCGTAACCACTGTAAAGAAAACAATTTAGTTCACGGATTCAGTTGTGCTCATACACATACGAAATTATCAATCAATAGTATGATTCCCACTAGCACTTGTAGTCTGTCACCATCAGCGACATAGCTGACTGCCACTTTTTCTTAAGGATGTCTACAACTACAAGACTTTCTAATAGCCTGTACCCTGAAGCCATTAGACTGCTTAATTCTAATGCTCTTATATAGGTCTCTGGACTGGTGTACTGTGATTTTCCTTTTAAGGGATGGCACTTACTGTAACATCCTATTTATTTGTTAATTCATATATGGATGTGTGGGTGTGGGTGTGGGTGTGGGTGTGTGTTGTGCACCTTAAAGATATCAACAGCACTGTGTTTTTAACCTTGAATTGTGGGAGGGGATCTCATTTTTTACGGTTTGATTAACTTGATTAATTTATTATTAATCATATTACTATTATTTACTTTCATTTATTTAATTTATATAAACTACGCAGTGTTGTTGCTCCACCCACAATTTCGTTGACTTCATTGACAATGACAATAAACTCCTTGAATTGAAGTCTACACACAGTCACTGTAAACTTTGGTCAAATAAAAAAATATATACAGCTGGTATTCAAGCAACACGTAGGCTATTTGGTATTTAACAGCAAACACTTACTTGTGGTAACGGATGTGTGGCAATTATCCCTCCATACTCGATGAAACTTGAGGACGAAAGAAAATAAACGTTGGCACAGATGAGCCCACTTTAAAGTTTGAATTGATTCCCACGCACGTCAGGGTTCCAAAAGACCAACGGTTACTACATTTGGCTGCAACATGTTTTACGGATGTGTCACGTATCCGTACGGGACCTGGTAGAACGACTTATCTCCAGCATCGCTTTAGATCTGTCTTACGGATCTGCGCCATATCAGTGTATGACTTGTAAAAACACATCTGTTTTAGTGGCCACAAAACGGATCTGCGCCATATCATTAAATGACTAGTGAAAACACATCTGTTTTAGTGGCAACAAACGGATCTGTACCAGGTCAGTGGAGCCTCTTGAAAACAGTGCAGACACAGTGCAAGACAGAGTTCGGGCTCTGTTACGGGTCTGCAACACAATCAGAAACCTCATCTGAGCTAGAAACGGAAGCAGGCAGCTTATATCGGATCCGTTCCAAACATAGTGGCTATCTGGGTTTAACTGTGCGATTTACGCACGAGCCATGACCGGGATTTCAAACAGTTTTGATTTTCTTGCGCCCCTGCGATTGCACGATTATGAGGCGAAATCGCTTGTCGTTACCCCATGTACACTGCACGATGTAAGACTCAAGATTGACCTGCGATTGAGCAAGAAATCGGCCCAACTCCCAAAAAGTAAGCCTAGCTTTAAACTAAATACTCTCTATGACTCTTAATGGTCGAAATAATTGTCAGTTGAACGATTCACAAATAATACCTTTCTACTTGTAGCAGAATTTTACACTGAGCAAGCAAAGCATAATGATAATAGTAATGAAGTCTAGAGGGGGAAGAATGACCAAGCAAGATGGCAGAATTTGTGTCCGTGTCCTTACTTCTACTTGCTACGTGGGGTACACAGTAGAAGGTGGTGCAGTAAAAACCAAGTGGCCAGAGTACAACATGGATCATATAGCCCCTTATGTCACCCTTTGAGCTGTCCATTTTGTTGGTTTGAAAGTGTCATGTTATACAAGGTAATTTCTATATGAGCACCAAACAATGTTTAAGGGAGCATTGGAGAATGTTGAACTGTGCTTTGACCAAACCCATCCCTATCGCTAGGGACACATGGAAGTGGTCCATTCACAGCTGAAGGGTCAACAAGTTGAAACAACAAATCCAAACGATCGAAACCTTTGCGACTACCAAAATTTCACTCCTGATTTTGCATAGGATTACATTTATTTCAACATTTTTGCTTCGTTTTGCTCATTTTTGCCCTTCTACAATCCTTTCCGATTGCCCCATGGAAATGAATGGCACATTTAGCTTCTCTTTGCAAATTCACTTTGCCTGTGTCTCTACCGCAAGCCTACCTAACCTAATCTTCAAAATGTACCGGGAAACACGGGACCAGGGGAACATAGTGTAGAACCCAGACGTGTAGAACGTAGGGATGAACCCCATGCTGAGCGTATGGATGCAGGGAAAGTGACTTGTAAGAAGCAGTGGAGAGGAAGAGGAGAGGAAGATGAAGGTAAAGATGGAGATAGATGAAGGTGCGTTCCCTCATGGCACTCTACCCTGACAGATGAATGCTGAACAGGATGGAGGCTCACCCAGGCGCTGTGGGATTCCATCTTTTTATGTGTACCTACAGTGAGACAAATGTGAGAGAGATAGAGAAAGAGAGAGAGAGAGATACAGAGAAATAGAGAGATTTAAAGAGAGTGATGAATGGGAAGAGAAATAAAAGAGGGGGAAAGAGAGACAGAGAGAGAGCAGAAGAGACAGACTGAAGGGGGGGGGTAGCTGGAAGCTCCTATCCAGGGGAAGACAGCAGCTCTCTGTCTACTGAACCAAACTCAACAAATTGGTTTCTAAGGTTCCTATCTCTCTGAGCCCTGTTACACCTGGGACCAACAGGGCGGGAACTACCTCATAGGCTCAGACTGCAAGCTGACCTCCCTCTTTCTCTTTCTCTTTCTCTTTCTTTTTCTCTTTCTCTCTCCCTCTTTCTCTTTCTCTCTCTCTCTCTCTCTCTCTCTCTCTCTCTCTCTCTCTCTCTCTCTCTCTCTCTCTCTCTCTCTCTCTCTTTCTCTCCTCCTCTTTTGCTCTCATTCTTTGTCTCATGCTCTGTAATCACTACCTTTTGGATGTGCTCTGTTTGAACTGTGTTTTCCCAAGGCACGGTGAACAATCACTCAATTTCTCTCAGTTGAGAGAAAAAGCTGTGTTCATCATGTATTTTTCAAGCCTGGGTTGCACGCAAAGACACACCGAGATACACTCACATTGGCATCAGATACACACACACACATACACACACACTTGTACTGCATGCTCCCAAAACACACAAATACAAAAGAGTGATGGGTTGTCTTGTGTACATAGGCTATCTTAATGAGTGATCTACACTAAGAAAAGATATCAAGTACAGATAGAAACATGAACACATACACACACGCACACACACAAACACACGGCCGGTGTTTCCAGTTATATTAGTTCTGAATGCTGACACAGCCAACTATTTGTACTGCCACAGTTCTAAACAACAGCGTGTAGACAGTAATATCTCGTTCTGCTACATTCAGTGTTAAGACTGACGGCCAACGACCAAGACAGAATGTGTGTGTGTGTGTGTGTGTGTGTGTGTGTGTGTGTGTGTGTGTGTGTGTGTGTGTGTGTGTGTGTGTGTGTGTGTGTGTGTGTGTGTGTGTGTGTGTGTGTGTGTGTGTGTGTGTGTGTTTGTTTGTTTGTGCGTGTGTATGTACTGTATGTGCGTGCGTGCGCGTGTGTGCATGTGTATGTGGGTGCGTGCGTGCATATATGTGTGCATGCGTGTTTCTTCAAGTGTGCGACACGGATGTAGCGAAACAACTCACAGATCAATAATGCATCGTCTTGTGCTTGACTGAACCTCTCGCAGCTGCTGACAAACTGCAGCCGCCCCCCCAAAAAACACAATAGTCGTGTTTTGTTCTTAATGGCGCTGGTCTGGCCCGCTCTGGTCCGACGAGTGAGTAGCTAGCAAGCATGGGGTCAGCAGCTTTTCACCGTGTTGTTTCTCCACTGTTGTGGAAGAAAACAAAGGTCCTACAAACACATCAGGTTTGTTCTCATTTTTTATTTAGTACAGGAACAAGAGAAACTGGGCGAAGGCAAGGAGGTTTTTGTGTGTTTCAATGTGTTGTGACCCCTTAAGTGTGAGTGGTGTTTGTGTTTGTGCAAGTGTGTGTGTGTGTGTGTGTGTGTGTGTGTGTGTGTGTGTGTGTGTGTGTGTGTGTGTGTGTGTGTGTGTGTGTGTGTGTATGTGTGTGTCTGTGTGTGTGTGTGTGTGTGTGTGTGTGTGTGTGTGTGTGTGTGTGTGTGTGTGTGTGTGTGTGTGTGTGTGTTATTGTATATGTTGGCGTGTAAAGCCGGAGAGTGTTTCACTGCATGTGTGTGTACGTGTGTGTGGGCGTGCGTGCATGCATGCCGTGTGTGTGTGTACGTGCATGCGTGTATACTGTATATGTGTGTGTGTGTGTGTGCGCGTGCATGCGTGCGTGTGTGTGTCTGTCGATTTGAGCTAGAAAGGTAGAGCGAAAGAAAGAAAGAAAAGTGCATGGGTAACTGTTTCCGGAGTTTTCTGCTGGCCACAGCAACTCATGTAAGGATAGGATAGGATTTTCAAGGATGGGTGAAACCAGATCTCTTGATGTCATGCTCTCACAGGATTGTGTGGGTGTTAGTGTCTGGATTCTGTATGTACATGTGTGTGTGTATGCGTGTGCGTGTGCGTGTGTGTGTGTGTGTGTGTGTGTGTGTGTGTGTGTGTGTGTGTGTGTGTGTGTGTGTGTGTGTGTGTGTGTCTGTGTGTGTCTGTGTGTCTGTGTCTGTCTGTGTCTGTGTGTGAGTGATTGGTCTATGCGTTTTTAGATATTGTTTAATCCCCTTGTCAACTTCAGATGATCTTCTTGACGCAGCTCTTGGTGCTGAAAGGGATGTCGTAGGCCACATTGCACATGCATCCTGTGTGTGTGTGTGTGTGCGTGTGCGTGTGCGTGTGTGTGTGTGTGTGTGTGTGTGTGTGTGTGTGTGTGTGTGTGTGTGTGTGTGTGTGTGTGTGTGTGTGTGTGTGTGTGTGTGTGTGTGTGTGTGTGTAATATATGCATGAGGGGACCAAATTGCCCAGGGACAGCACACAACCTAGCATGGCCTTCAAGGAAAGCTTTTCTATTTCTAGGCTGATATCACTTATCAGGCTTCATCCAGCTAACACACACACACACACACACACACACACACACACACACACACACACACACACACACACACACACACACACACACACACACACACACACACACACACTGACAAACACAGACTCTCTCTCTTACACACACACGTACACACGCACGCACGCGCACACACACACACACACACACACACACACACACACACACACACACACACACACACACACACACACACACACACCTTCACCTGCCCCACACACACACAGCCTCCAGGGTGTGCGAGTTAACATCTGGGCCCAATGTCAGGCTGTGCACAGATCAGTGGCCTGAGATGATGGTGGTGCCGGGGTCGGCTGTCTGCCACATCGCCCGGCCGACACGCAGCAGCAGATAGCATCAGCTAAATTCTATCACTGTCACACTCTACTATTTCCGTCCAGGTGCAGCTTGCCTGCCTGCTTGTCTACTTTGCCTAGATGTCATTCTGCCCCTCCTCCACCACCACCACCTTACCTGCCATGCCCAAGCTGCCCTGTGGCATTACTGTGGCATAGCCTACACCCACTCAGATCATCATGGCATCTTGTATTGCAAAGTAAAACCTGTGTGAGTTAACCCCCACTAGACTTCTCAACTCCATTAGAGAGACCCCCTTACAAGAGCACCGATTATTGGCCATCAAAAAGGAAATGGCCAAGTTGCATTGTGATATTGAAGACTGCTGTTACATCTACTGCATGATGTAATTAACCTACGTTGTTTACATTCCCAGCAAGAATTTTCTGCAGCCGTACGGTGGCCAAGCCTACCTTTTAGTGTAAATGATGGTGGAAGAGTGAGGTGCAGGCCGAGATCAGCAACTTGTGCTAAATATTACATGTTGCACTAAATAAATGCCATGGCCTAGAAACACTTTCATTTAAATTAAACAAGGACAACAGACTTATGTCATGTGTGAATGCAAAGTGGTTACCAACTGATGAAGTCTCTGGATACAAGTACAATGAGATTGTGCTTCTTCATTTTTTTCCAACTTGCACCTGAAGAGGTATCCTTGGTTTAGAATAGGGTGCACTTGTCATGTTTAACTGCATGACCAGCAAAGCTGACCATGACCTTAAACAGGGCCCAGGACAAAGTTATTTGAAAGGGCCCCTCAGCCCAATAGATATAATGTAATGAGGACCCAATTCTGGGCCCCCTCTCTCCCTGGGCCCGGGACAACTGTCCCCTTTATCCCCACATGTCGGCACCCCTGACCTTAAATATATGCCTCAATGTTTGAGTCTCTTGGGTATTGCCTCATAATGGGTCCACAGTGATGGCTTCCCACAACTCATTATTGAAAGTGCTTTGACACTGGCACAACAGCTCACTTGACTGCCTGAATGAATGCAGACACTAAAACCTCATAAAAACGGATTCGTATGATGTATTTATGCTGGTGTGTTTTTCATGTTGATTTAACAAAACTATGTGTAGTCGGTATGATGCATAGGGATATATAAGACTTCAGCTATTTACTATAACTCGGGATTCGGTAAATACACTAATACAATTAAAATGTGCGTCTGGTTCTTGTTCTGTATGATAGGCTGTTTCTGCGTTTCAAGTGTACATGGACCGTAAACGAAAAGCATTCCAAGCTAAGATTTGTACGCTCTAGTTTTGAGTGAGTTATTGGATGATTTTCATGTTCAATTAAGATTGACTTGACTGACTGGGTGTTTTTTTCTTGAATATATATATATATATATATATATATATATATATATATATATATATATATATATATATATATATATATATATATATATATATATAAAAAAGCTTTTTGAAACGTGTGGGGCCATCAGTTGTGCCGTGTTGACATCAGGTGACAGCTGACATCGCTGTTGGACAGCTGCTAGAATGTATTTTTTTGTTAAGCACATGATTCTATATGTGGTCATGCACAGTTTTTATGTACTCCATGAAAATCTACAAGGTAAATAGCCAAGACAATAAAGAGAATGCTTTGAATGAGAAGGTGTGTCCAAACTTTTGGACTATATTGTACTTCTCTTTTCACTCACAAAAATCATCATCATCATCAGCAGCAGCAGCATCACCATCACCTTCACCATCACATATAATTGTATTAGAATAATGTGAAGTGTCAGGAAGGCAAATTCCAAATATACTTTAAATGTTACACTTTATTTTAGGGATACATCTATTAGCACTAATACATGCAATGTGCCTGTATAAGTAACTTGTAAGGCATGTACAAAGCAAAATCAAACATTTGTTAGGCATGTATTCGCAAATGTCTTGTTCATGCACAATAAGGGATTCATTACCAATTGGGGTCAGCTCTATGTTCCCACAGCCCATTGGTCCCACGGCCCATTGGTCCCACAGCCCAAATGGGCCCGGCGTATTCCTGCTTCTCCATGTTCCCACAGTTTTAAGAAATTATTCAAATATAAGCCCTATGCGCTACAACTCCATGTTCCCACATTTCCAAGTAAACTAAGAGAACCAATAGGCCTAAAAATAATGTTAAAAATCTTAGTGATGTGGGACCAATGGGCTGTGGGACCAATGGGCTGTGGGAACATAGACACGCTCCCATTTAACCTTAGTAAGGCAAGGCAAGGCAAGGCAAGTTTATTTATATAGCGCATTTCATACACAGGTGCAACTCAATGTGCTTCACAAAGTTAACAAATGTAAATGAAAGGAAACAGGGAAGAAAGAAGGAAATGAATTAGAGTCAAAAAGCATTTAAAAACATTAAGATAAAACATAAGGTAAAAATAATAATAAAATAAAATAAAATGAAACAAATTAAATAAAAAATAAAAATAATAAGAATAAGTAATTTAAGCTAGGGGAAAGCATCTGAGAACAGCTTTGTCTTGAGTCTAGATTTAAAGCTATCAATAGTGGGTGCATTTTTTATGTCATCTGGAAGCTGGTTCCAAAGCTTTGAAGCATAGAAGCTAAAGGCTGCCTCTCCACACTTTGTTTTGACTTTTGGAATCACCAGCAAATTCTTCTCCGTTGACCTTAGTGACCTAGTTGGTGCATACAGCTGAAACATATCCAGTAGATATGTGGGTCCCATTCCATTTAGTGATTTAAACACAAGTAGCATAGCCTTAAAATCAATTCTGTAGCTTACTGGGAGCCAATGCAGCGATCTTAAAATTGGAGTAATGTGGTCGAACTTCCTTGTCTTTGTAAGAACCCTTGCAGCTGCGTTTTGTACAAGTTGAAGCTGTTTAATGGTTTTATTGGGGAGGCCAGTAAAAAGACTGTTACAGTAATCAACTTTACTAGAAATAAAGGCATGTATTAGCTTCTCCAGATCATGTTTAGACATCAGGCCCCTAAATTTAGAGACGTTTTTTATGTGATAAAATGCAGACTTAGTAATAGCTTTCATGTGACTGTTGAAGTTTAGGTCACTGTCCCCAAGAGGACCCCAAGATTTTTAACTGTTTCCCTTGCTTTCAGTCCCTTCGTTTCAAGGATAGTAGCAATCTTTTGTCTCTCCTCTCTTTTCCCAAATATAATTACTTCAGTTTTATCTGTGTTCAACTGGAGGAAATTGTGAGACATCCATTTGTTAATTTGGTCCATGCAATGATAGAGTGATTCAAGGGGGGTATAGTCATTTGGGGACATAGATAAGTAGAGCTGGGTATCATCCGCATAGCAATGGTAATTTATGGAGTTATTCTCGATAATGTGTCCCAGTGGCAACATATACAGATTGAACAGTAGTGGTCCCAGAATGGAGCCCTGGGGGACCCCACAATCCAGAGACATTGGTGATGAAGTATGTCTTCCAATGGCGACAAAAAAACTTCTTTGTTGTAAGTACGATTTTAACCAGTCGATCACTATGCCCGTAAAGCCAACCCAGTGTTCCAGTCTATGTAGTAGTATAGAATGATTAACTGTATCGAAAGCCAGCACTCAAATCAAGAAGTACCAAGACGGATGATTTTGCCAGCATCAGAATTCAATCTTATGTCATTCATAACTTTAATAAGAGCTGTTTCAGTGCTGTGGTAGGCACGGAAACCTGATTGAAACTTATCAAAATAGCTATTAGAGATTAGAAAAGCAGTTAATTGGTTAAAAACTATTTTCTCTATTATTTTACCCATGAATGGTAGATTGGATATGGGCCTATAGTTGTTTTAGTACCAGTGCATCCAGGTTGTTCTTTTTCAGTTAAGGGTTTCACAACTGCTTCTTTCAGACAGCCTGGAATATGCCTGTTTGTAGTGAGGTGTTGATGATCTGAAGTACATCTGATGATATTAGATTTAAGATGGATTTGAAGAAGGCTGTTGGTAAAATATCTAAGTCAGATGTAGAGGAGCTAAGACTTTGTACCGTTCTATTAAGAATGTCCACATCAACTAAATGAAAATTTCTCATGAGGTTAGGATTTAACTTCACCATAGCATCTGGTCTGAATCTTGGGTCGGTTGCACATGTGTGAGTATGTTTGCACGTATTTTTTCAATCTTTCCTTTGAAAAAGGATGCGAACTCATTGCATTTGCTGACTGAGAGGAACTCAGAGGGCATTAGATTTGGGGGCCTTGCTAGCTTTTCCACAGTGCCAAACAGGACACGTGCATTATTAATATTTCTGTTAATTATGTCAGAGAAAAAAGATTGTCTAGCTTTAGAAATTTCTTGGTTGTATTTCGAGAGTGTGTGTTTATAGATTTGGTAGTGGACTTCAAGTTTGGATTTACGCCACTGTCTTTCAGCCCTCCTGCATTCTTGCTTTAGCAATATAACTGTGGGATTCTTTCTCCAAGGTGCTTTTTCACGTCCCACTGTTTTGATTTTTTCGGGGGCAATAACATCCATAATACGGGTCATCCTTGAATTAAAATTAACCATGAGATCATCTGCACTCTCTGAGGTTTGACTTTGGATCTCTGAAAGTAAGGACCTAGTCTTAGTCTTAGTAAGGACTTAGTAGGCCTTGGAATTTGCTTTGTACATACCTTACAAGTTACTTATGCAGGCATTAACATTGTATGTATTAGTGCTAATAGATGTATCCCTAAAATAAAGTGTTAACACTTTAAAAAATACTAATTTCCTAAGTATATAAGTAACTCTTAGCTTAGCCAAATGAAAAAGAAGTGGTACAGCCATCCTTTCTCCAGTTATTAGTTATTGATACCTCAATGACATCGTGATTTTCTAGGATATATACGTATATTTGTATAATAAATGTACATAACTGTAAATTTATGTACCAAAGACCAAAGCTTGTGAATGAGCAGTGAGCATGGGCTGCCTGTCAGGTGTTGAGTAACAGTGTGACAGAGTGCAGTCAGCAGGGAGCCTCCATGGAGAAGCTGTTATGAGGCCGTCACAGCAAAGCGAAGATGACAGATCCTTTAGGGCCCGCTCATGCCTCCAGTTAGCTGCCAGCAGTCAGGCACACGCGCACACACACACACACACACACACACACACACACGTACACAAACACACACACGCGTGCGCGCGCACACACACACACACACACCTACAACCCTCAAAGCTCTATTTGAGGACTCATTGCAAAATCTGTCTGTCTCAGAAAGAGGGTGTCTGAAAGTAACTACAGAATTAAGTCAAACTGTGCAAAATAAATAGGCTACTACATTCACTCCAATGAAACCTACTATAATATATTATGGACAAGAAGTACCTTCTTGTTCTAAATTTAAAAAGCCAATCATGACCTCCAGGACGAGGGTTGGGTGCCAAAAACTCACCTATCCTTTTTCAGGTTGTTTTTTTTTTTGTTACTACATAAGGACATTTGCAGAATCTACTACAGTATTCGTTTACAGTAAAGAAAGTGTGTGTTTGTGAGGGTGATGTCAAATTACTTCAATCTCTATCAGAACGGCTCTTTAACCCTATACTGCACACATTATTATCCCATCATGGAAAAAAAATATTACTGTGGTTTTTGTCACATAAAATGAACTATTTAAGACATTTTTGCAATTTTTTTCCCCAAAAATTTTTTTGGGGGGGTACTTTTAGGTTTGTTGCCATATGGCAACATTGTGCAGTTACGGAAAGGATCCAGTGTACATTTTCCCTCCAAGACCAAACAAGGGTCATACAACATTATGGATAATTTTATAGAGATATCATTGTTTTTATCGCAGAAAAACATTGAAAGTTTACCCACAAGTTCAAGGAAGTTATTTAACACATTTTTGCCACTGAGAGAACAAGTGAATACTGTTTATTATATCCCCGAAAAGCAGTATTTCAGTGGTATTACGTTGACCAACCACCAATTAATATATTAGGTATTAACATAATATCTGTGCATAGATTTGCACAAAAATGTGTATGATAACTGTATATAATATGTACATGAACTGATTTAATTTTGGAAGCCTACACTTTCAAGATGGCCGACATTCAAGATGTCCGATTTGTGGGCCAGGCATCTTTCAACATAACCGACAGTTTATTTGTCATAACTTTTGAATGGATGCTTGGATTTACACTAAACCTTGTGTGATAACACTCTATAATGAGTAAATAAGCCATGTAAAATTGTGAGGCCAGTGCTTTCAAGATAGCTGAATTTCAAGATGGCCGACTTTGAAGTTGGCAATCTTTCGAGACGGCCTACCTTTTGTTTACACCACAACTTTTCATTGGGTGCTTGGATTTGTAGTAAATCATGTGTGTTAATAATATAATTGGTTTATGAGCTGTTTGAAATTTCAAGATTATGCTTTTAAAATGGCTGACTTTCAAAATGGTTGACTTTGTACAATAATTTTTGATCGGGTTGTCAGATTTGCACAAACGTTGTGTGCTAATTAACCTAATTATAACATACACATGAAGTCGAAACATTTTGGAGGCTTCAGATGGTCAAGATGACAGTACTGTAGCTTTATGCTCTAATCTGGGGTTTGGGGATTTTTGTGGTATACCTCTGGCAGTCGGGGGAGGCTGCATAGGCCTTGTTCGGTTTCCTGCATGTGCTCAGAGTGAAAGCTCATAAAACAGTTCTGTACACCTATTATACCTATATAAATTTTTAATGTTCATTACAGACTGCCATTTACACTACTTATAAATATTATCAGTTATCAATCATTCAATCAATGAATAAATCAATTAATCAATCAATTAGAATTGGGTATTTGTATCAATACACTTTCCCTGTTGACCGTCTTGTTCCATTACCGCACAATGTTGCCGTATGGCAACATACCTATTTTTCAACATAAAATAGAAATAATTTTAGTTGAAAACAAAACAAATGTTGAAAACAGATCATGACTAATTGTAGATCATCCCAATATTTTTTTTAATTTTGTAAATATTGCAAAAAGTGTGAAAAATCTTGGCCAATGCCAGAGCAATCTGTCAAGGACACACGCTCATATACAGTGAGGGAAAGAGCGAGCCTGGGGCAGTGTGTGGTGTCATGTGATGTCAAGAAACCACATAATTGGATAAAACAAGGCCACAGTTTCAATATGAAAACCAATCAGTGTATATTATTTATATTTAAATACCAGGAAATGCCAAAATAATGGTATGTTGCCATATGGCAACACCGTGCAGTATAGGGTTAAAATACAATTTCTTACCACTTTCTTCCTCTAACATACCATCTGATGACATTTTTTCCATTTTGTACGTTGCTCTGTCTCTCCCTTCTGTCATTTGCCGTGTGGATACTTAGATTGGGTGGAGAGAAGACACACAAAATTCCTCTTTTTGTCAGAGAGAAAAGGCCTATTGTCGAAATGAGAGAAGATGGTGCAGCACACACGTTTCCGACAAGATGTCTCGAGCAGAAGGGCAGAAGAGAGTCTCTAGAAGATGAGCACCAGCGCAGGTGACATTCTAACCATCACATGTCCTTCTGTCAGGTTGTCTGGGGCTATTCTGAGCAGGCACATCACTTCCTGTCAGTTTCCTGTTTTATCCTCTGCCTATATGTCTATGTCCTGGTATTTGTTTCAGGCTGTAATCCATTTGGGCGAAATCAATATTAATTGGTCTTGATAACAAAACACTCGTATCAACATTGCTTCAACACTGATGCACGCACGCACCCATGCACAAATGCAGGCACACGCATGCATGCACGCACGCACGCACGCACGCACGCACACACACACACACACACACACACACACACACACACACACACACACACACACACACACACACACACACACACACACACACACACAAAGGTGAGGCATGTTCTTACTCGACCAATAGCTAAGGAAACAAGGCACAAGAGAAATCAAAAGGATTGATTATGAATAAGTCATTTTGTATTTTTTTGAAAACTACAAAATTTACTATTTTTTGCATCTCTTAAGTCTGCAAGACAAACAAACAAATTCACGAATAAATAACTGGTTCCAGAGGAATTCCTGTAGGTTAGTGGCCATTTTGTTAGGCCGTTGGTCATGGTATCAGAGGCTTACAGACTTAAAATAGGTCTCTGTTCACATCTATTATTGGTTGAACTGCCCTTGAACAAGGCAACTGACCTCATATCGCTTCAGGGATTGTAACCAATACCCTGAGCCTAAAATAACAGCAAGTCACTCAGGGTTAAAATGTCTGCTAAGTGTAATGTAATGTAGTGAAAAATACAGACAAGTTTGGTTCAGCATGTGGGCTATTGCACAAACACATTATTTGCTAACCCTTACTTTTACATTGAGGGTGTGGACAACCTTGCCTACTGGCTAATCTTACTCCAGTCACAGTCAAAGTACAATTGATAAAAAAACAAATAAGACAAGAAGTAAGCGAATAAATAAATAATGAAATAAATGATCAAAGCAGGCTTTGGCCGCGGGCATTACACCGAAAGTATTGATGTAACTTATATTGTTTGCCAGCCAAACGTTATTTGAAAATCCAATCAATGGCATTGATCCTGGCAAAGGAAAGGGTGTGTGTGTGTGTGTGTGTGTGTGTGTGTGTGTGTGTGTGTGTGTGTGTGTGTGTGTGTGTGTGTGTGTGTGTGTGTGTGTGTGTGTGTGTGTGTGTGTGTGTGTGTGTGTGTATGCCCTGTAGTTGGGCTCAGGGATCATTACACACCTTTGATGTTACACTTCCTCTGCCCTGCCTTTGCTGCGGAACCTGATTAGGTCATTATGCTGCTCCCTCCCTATCAGTGCGTACACACACACACACACACACACACACACACACACACACACACACACACACACACACACACACACACACACACACACACACACACAGACACACACACACATACACACAGTAACAATGCGTGGAATGTACTACATCCTGAACACTTCCTCAACCTGCAAAACACGCAAAACAAGCTCCTTACCCACTTTTACTTAAGACCCATTTTTTCAACGTGCATCTTCAAACATAATCCTGGGAGTTTTTTCGTCCTTCTCTCCTACACCATTTGTTTTTTCACCCACTTTTAAAAAGATAAATCTTCTTCCACATACATTACATTATGTTCAAATATAAAAACAGTCTTTGCCCCCTTTGTATCTACTCTTTGTCTGGTCTGTCAGATAGGCTTTGATATTGAAAATGACCTCCAGATCATTTTTTTGCGGATTTTCCAATTTCTACACAAGCCCCCTGCTTCGGCTTCGGCTTCGGCTTCTGCTTAGGCTGGGCTGTGGGGGCCCTTAGGCCGTGTCATGCCATGTAATGTCAGGCCTGTCTGTGTTTATGGTCTTATCTGCCATTGTGACTCCTGCGGGGCTATCGGTAAAAATGGAAAGGAACAGCGCTGCCAGGTCAAGAGCACAAACAGATGTATGACTGAACGTCGTGTTAGCCTTCACGCGTTCACGCAGCAGCAATCCCTGCGTACATCAACCTGCTCCATACATTTGTGCAAAAGAGAAACAGATGACAGGCATTGCTCAACGCCATGCATGAAGCCCTCGCATCCTGCTCCTGGGTATGCCGGTCAGTAGCCGTACGTGATAAGGACACATCCGTCAGCTCAGATGGGATCAATACCGGTGATAATGTCCCTTCGTCTCCTTGGAGGGAAAGGCACATCATCGGTGACAGACAAATATCACAAAATATCACAGTCGAGTTAAAAAAAGAGAAAACCCTTTCCTGAAATGGGCTGATTTTGTATTGATCTGTGGCCCTCCTCTCATACATCAGAGTAGGAATAAATGGCTCAGAGGCAAATAGTCTATTGTTTATTGTCTTGGAAATATATATCAGACAGTGTGCAGTCAGAGAGAGAGAGAGAGAGAGAGAGAGAGAGAGAGAGAGAGAGAGAGAGAGAGAGAGAGAGAGAGAGAGAGAGAGAGAGATGGTCTGACCCTGCAGAGGATTAGGTACATCAAATCAGTCAAGGCGTCCCAGATACTACGACTCCTACCACTATTCTTCTTCTTCTTCTTCTTCTTCTTCTTCTTCTTCTTCTTCTTCTTCTTCTTCTTCTTCTTCTTCTTCTTCTTCTTCTTCTTCTTCTTCTTCTTCTTCTTCTTCTTCAGTATACAGTTACACTGAATCCCTGGATCTCTGCTATATGAATATGAGCTGCAGAACTACATGTAAACCGACTTAAGAACTTTGTACACTATGGTATATAGATGGAGACAATTTTAGTCAACCAAAGATTGTCATCATTACCAAGAACGATGTTTAATAACCATTAGTTAACCATTAATTTGAGGCTGCTGAAATGTTGCCTTTAACCCATTACTAAGGTAATGATCCTAATGACATATCATGTAATTAAGTGTAACTAACCCTCAATTCATCACATCACTCCATGTTTTCCAAAGATTTACACAGCATCGCAACAGGCTTTTTACGAAGTCAGCCATGTATAAATAAATCCGTTTAACCTTTCAAGATGGATACTTTCCTTGAAGTGCCTGTAACACATGGCCACATTTTCAGCTGATGCATCAGTGAGCATACTCCCAAAGGGAAGACAAGTAGGAAGGATCAACCCTTGCGAGGTTTCGCATAAATTGTAAAACCAGTCACTTGGAGATCGCCAAATGCAATGCAGAGCTTGGGTTAGGTTGAGGGAGCAGGCAGGCAAGAGAGCGGGTGAAGTCAGTGAGGGAGTGGGGATGGGGAATGAACGTGGCAGTCTGTGTTGTACACTAGAAGCGCAAGACAAGCGTGCCTCTGTTCTGCTAGCTATGATAAAGTGGGAACCGTGGGCAAGCTAAGAGGATTGTTGACGTGCATGCCAGGGCCAGGATGCCAGGGAGGGCGGGTGTGCTCTTGGAGGAGCTGGCAGCCTCCAGACGAAACCAGCAGGGTGCCGCCGAAGATCGCCAGTGCCACCGTGCCACCCCACCATGCCACCACATAGTCTTATGCTAAACAGGTCATGTAAACACAACAGACGTGGCAGCCATGGTTTTTTTTTCCGTTGTTGTTGTTGTTTTTGAAGCTGTTGCTTTTGTCTGTCTATATCCCGATCTGGCCTTTGTTCTTTGAATACTTATTTTGTTGGTTTAATCAATTAACATTTGGTTACTTTGTCTTGCAATTGGTCCAAAATATAGCACAATGCAAAATTTTATAATGGGAAACGTTTGGGATAATGGGATAATTTGAACAAAATTTGGAAAAGAGAGAGCCAAGGGTCTGATTGGTTGATGTCCTCCATTGTTAGTGACTGCTAGGTTTAAAAAGAAGAGCACTGAGTCAAATCCCATGCAGGTTTCAAAGCTGTATTCTGTATTAATTAAGCATTATTAATTGATAATATCGCAGGTGATACTGATTTTCACCATCATTCAAGGTGATTTACAACACAGTATAATTGAAACACAGGAACATTTACACTAGAACTAGTTCATGTCAAAAGGGTAAGACGGGAGGAGGAGGGGAAGGAGGGGGGAGGCTGATTGATTGATGTCACCTGTTTTTCCCTCCATATTTTTTCCACGGTGCCCATAGAGCAGTCAGTCAAGTATTTATTGGCCCGGGTGCTGGGCAGCCATAGGTTAAAAAAAGGAGAGTGCTGCCATGGCAACCACTTTGGCAGGATAATGAAATGAGGAGCGTGTGTTTGGTGCTCATTTTCCCCCCATCTGGGCTCACTTTTCGCCTTTATCAGAGCCACTCCATCACGGCGAGCCGATAACACGCTGAAAACTCAATCGACCTTCAAGGTGCTGGAGAACTCAGAGGAGGAAAAAGAGGGATGGGGTGAGGGGAGAGATGGATGAGGGGATGGGGGGTTAGAGTGATGGTGGGGGAAGGAGAGAGGGGGATCGACTGTGGAGATGTTACAATCACAGATACTTTGATACACTCTCTCTCCCTCCCTCTCTCTCCCTCTCTCTCTCTGCCATCTCTCCATCACATTCTTTCTATCCGCCTATCTCTCTTTCTCTCCATCTCCCACATACACACATGGAACGACAATTTTACTTTTCATCTGTCATTTACTCGTTCTATCTCTCACTCTCTCACCATAACTCTCTCCCTCATGAAAACACACACACACACACACATACACACACGCACGTGCGCGCGCGCACACACACACACACACACACACACACACACACACACACACACACACACACACACACACACACACACACACACACACACACACACACACACACACACACACACACACACACACACACACCTTAATCGCATGGCTGATATTGTGTTTATCAATATAAATCTCCAGACACCCAGGCATTTGGGGGAATGATGGAAGGGTGGAGGAGAGGAGAGGGGAGGTGGGGGCTGGGGGGTGGGGGTTGATGTAGACAGTGAAAGGGATGAAGACAGAGAGATAGACAGCGGGTGACTGTGACACTTTGACTAGTCGGTATAGCTGTGATCTTTGTGTCAGCTGGGTCCATATGTACACATACAGTAAAGGTTCACAAACAGTTCACAGATTACAGTAAGTTGAAAGAACAAAAGCCTACATCTTTAGAGCAACTATCAAACAGACAGGTTCCCCCCCACCTTCTACGTCTCCCCAACCCCCATCCCACCACCTGACTTCATATCTGCCCCCACCTTGTGTGTGCTCCCTCTGCTCCCGCCTCTGTGTGTGTGTGTGTGTGTGTGTGTGTGTGTGTGTGTGTGTGTGTGTGTGTGTGTGTGTGTGTGTGTGTGTGTGTGTGTGTGTGTGTGTGTGTGTGTGCGTGTGTGTGTGTGTGTGTGTGTTCCAAGGTGTTTCTGTCAGACTGACTGGAGAGAGAGAGAGACAGACAGAGAGACCATGCGAGAGAGAGAGAGAGAGAGAGAGAGAGAGAGAGAGAGAGAGAGAGAGAGAGAGAGAGAGAGAGAGGGAATGTAGCCAAAAGCCCAATCACCCGGTGCCCACCCCACCCCACCACCCTACCGGCCCTCGTCACCGCGGTGATCGGCCCTGATAAAAAGTGCTGAGCCGTAAATTATTCATGCTGCTCTATGAATAAATCAACTGACAGGCCCCCTCGCTACAAATCTGGCCACTATTTACTCATACAATCATTCAGTTTGCATAGGGGCCCCTGTGCCTTATGTGTTCTTGTTCTCGTTCTCTTTCTCTTGCACTCTTGTTTCTCATTCTCTCTTTTTTGCCTTTCTGTCACTCTGTCTCTGTTTATCGCACTATCTCTGCCACTGTGTTGTCCCTTTCTTCTTTTACTCATTATTCTTATTTTTTAATCTTTCTCTTCAATAAACTTCTCTACATTTTTTTTTACCATATCCCATTCTTTCTGTTTATTGATCCCCCTTTCTCTATGTCTTTCTCTATCACATTCTCCATCATTTCTTCAACTTCTCTTAGTGCCATTGCCAAAACACTTTGTATATGAAAAAGTAAATTATTCCCAATTACAGACAGCGTAATGTAGATTAAACATTTAAATATATCAGTGCTCAGCTTCCAGCCATTCACCCCATCAGCAGGCCAGACAACAATATCCGTTTACATGTGAAGTAAGCCCTTAGTCCAGTAACAATGTTGCTCTCATCAAGGCTTTTTGGTCTAGCCGTGGTCTCCAAATGGCGGCCCGTGGGCCAAATCTGGCCCGCCATGAGGATGGAACAAATGAAAACATGGATGTGTGCTATCTGTGGCCATACGGTCTGGCAATTTGTTTGGCCCTCAGCCTCATTTGGGCTAAATAATTTGGTCCTTGGGGAAAAATAACTTGAGACCACTGGTCTACCACTTTAAAGATGGCAGCGATACAATGACTGCCTTGATGAAGTGTCCATTTGTGCTCATGCACATCAGGTGTGTTTTTCCATCCCACCACTGCCACCTCACTGTTTATCCCTTTGAGAGGATCTTACAGTACAGTGATGTAGTGGCATACAAGATGACAGATGATTTATACAAACGTGCACTTTATCACAGGGCATTACAGTTCAATCAAGAAAAAGAATAAAACTTGTTTTTAAAATGAAAAACTTTCCACATGTTCTTTGCCAGACCGTATGTATAGGTCTATTAGTACGGTAGGACTATTAGAAATCTCGGCCCTACCGTGGCCTAACAGTAGGGCACTGGGCCACTACACCGGCAACCCATCCATTCCTACCTGGGTCGTTTGCTGGTCCTTTCCCGACTCTCTCTCTCTCTCTCTCTCTCTCTCTCTCTCTCTCTCTCTCTCTCTCTCTCTCTCTCTCTCTCTCTCTCTCTCTCTCTCTGTCCCTCTTTCACTGTCCTGTCTGAATAGAGGCTAAAATGCCCAAAAATACATTTAAAAAAATCTCTTATCCCTTAGTCCTTGTCAATAAGTGCCTGGAAATCATATTAAATGTGCTGGCTTTGCTGGGCTTGTATTGGAGGAAGAGGCCTGCTACCGGCCAGAGTGCCACTGGCGTCAGTCCCAACTTTAATCACGGATCAATGGCCACTTGCTCCTGACATTTAGAAACTGCTGAAGCACATTACCAGCAGAACAAATGTTCAACAGAGGGTTGAACACAATAGTATTGGACAGCTGGAGACCTTTGTAGAGAGATCTGAAAAAAAATAAAAAATAAACTGCTAAAGATGAAATAACTTAATTGCTTTTAAGTTGTTTTTAATGCTTGCATGTCACATTCACACATACACACACACACAAACACACACACACACACACACACACACACACACACACACACACACACACACACACACACACACACACACACACACACACACACACACACACACACACACACACACACACACACACACACACACACACACACACACACACAAATGAATTAGATTTACAATACCAGTATGTGCAACTAGCTTTTTAGGGGTTCTGAGGTTGAACCTGTGAGCTACTACTGTACAATACTGCTACTACAATACTGTACACTGTACTATGTATGTGTGCCCAAATGCTGCACAGAGGACTGACTGCAGATCCCTTTTGTCATGGGTGGGTAATGAGGAAGTGTTTGTATGTGGTGTGTGTGCACAGGGCCGCTGACAGAATTGACCAGGCCCGAGATCAAAGTTAACTGAAAGGGCCCCTAAACCAATAGATATAGCACAATGCAATGATGATCCAATTCAGGGCCCCCTCTCTCCCTGGGCCCAGGACAACTAACCAATTCATCCTCCCCTATCGACTTCCCTGTGTGTGTGTGTGTGTGTGTGTGTGTGTGTGTGTGTGTGTGTGTGTGTGTGTGTGTGTGTGTGTGTGTGTGTGTGTGTGTGTGTGTGTGTGTGTAACGAATATCTGTGTGAATTAATAACACACATTCAATAATCCGTAGCAAACTCACCGTGGCAACTGTCTCTATTATCACATCTAGAATGGCTTCATTAGTCATGAGCTGCGGGAAACACACACACACATGCACATGCGCACACACACACACACACACACACACACACACACACACACACACACACACACACACACTCACACAATTGGGGAAGTGGATAACGGTGGTGTCATCATCATCATCAGCAGCAGTATCATCATCCGCTGGCAGGGCACGAGACCGATGCTCTCCGCCATGCATGTAATTGAAGGCAAAACAATCCAACATTCCTAATTACAGCAAGAGGAAGATGAGACCTGTTAGCTATTCGGAGGAGGGATTATCACAATATTTTAACC